>NW_026622775.1:24575757-24878787 GCF_023065955.2 Ursus arctos
AATTTAAATCAGAATGATCAGTATCCTCTTTCAATACTTTCAATGGATAGCTGTTAAAACTTGTTTAGAGATAACATTAAAACTTGTTTTGAAGTCCTAGAAAAATATTAGATGCAAAACATGTAACTCCTTTATCCCACAACTTCAAACCCAGAGTATCCTTCCCATATAAACCTCAAATTGTTAAATTTCCGTGACCAGATATGATCAGATCAGTTGTCCACATTACAGTAAATGAAGTGGTTGTATGATGGGCTTCTCTGAGCTCTGCACTGTCAATCATAATATTTTTCAGTTCCTCTAGAAATGTAAACAAGATAATTCAATCAAGTTCTATCTTTTACAATTGTAAACAAAATGCTAAAAAAAGTTAAAGATGTACAAATGTGATCAGCACCTACAGCTACTTAATATTAGAGGTAGGAATAGGAGCCATATATTTCAATTTAAGTTCAAAGTTTTTCCACCTTGCCAACTATCCTATTTGCAAAGGAATTCTCACTTGAACTGTACATTTAGTCCACTGTTTTGTAATGCCTGATTCATTTATCTATATATTTTAACATATATGCCCTTTATATTTAGATCTAATTTTAAGTTACTACCACTGAAAGTTCTTGTTTTATAATTATGCTATGCTTGGTAAGGTATAATAATATAAAAATAATTAATAATATATTTTGGATTCTTTAATTTAGTATCCCCCATTGACCTTTTCTTCCAACTCAGTAATATAAATAAGTAATAAATATGTAACATATTTATATTTTTAAGTATAAATAATATAAAATGATTTTGGTAACATTGTCTAGAATATGAGGTTGATAAAAAAATTAATTATCCTTATTTTAGATATTGTGCTGAAGCTCAGATTAAAATTTAGACATGGCAAGGGGATTGCTTTTATTATTGTTGAAATTACCTACAAACATTTTTATATGATTGAGCAACAGTATTTTCTAGAATGGTATGGTCATGCTGTAGCCCTGTTCAGCCATTTGAAATGTGAACAGTCTGACCTGAGATATGCTTTAAGTGTAAAATGCACAGTGGTTTTTGAAGACCTAGCTTGAAAAAATAATGCAAATGTCATTAATTTTCATTTAGATTTTGTGTTGAAATTCTAATATGTATGATATATTGGTTTAAATAAGACACATTCTTAAAATTATTTTCAGGTGTTTCTACGTTTTTAATGTGACTGATATAAAATTACATTTTGTTGTTCACATTACATTCTGTTGGACGGCACTATTCTACAGCAGTGGTAAAGTACCTGATAAGCATCAATAACATTAATAGATATCTTATAAAGGAAATCCTTATAGAATTTTATACATTTGTGTTCACCTTTTGGTTCAATGTTAGTTATATTAAGTCTATAATCTGGCTGGGTTTTAGGTTTTAAGTGTAATCAGTAACTCCTACTTAACTTAGTATGTGCCTAAAATTTATTAGAGAGGATGTCAGTCCTAATTTTCTGTCACTGTGAAATAGTCAGAAGGTTAGATACAATTCAGTGATAACAAGGATTGTTAGGTTTTTTTTTTTAATTCTGTAGGATATAATTAGTACATCATATTTAAGATCTCACTTAAAATTTTTAATGCTATAAGTACCAGTCTTTAGAATTTAGTTTGTTTCTGTATTTGGTTTGCTCTGTTAATTCAACTAAAAATGAGAGCAGATCCATTTATTGAGATTCTATTCTGTTTCAGACATTACATACTTGAGAAATGTACCTTATTTAAACTTTGAAATAATCCTATGATACCAACATGATCATATCCTGAGTGTTCTCTCACAAATGGTCTTCACTATTAATTCAGCTGTTTTCAGTCTATCCTAGAAAGAATTAAAATGCAACATTTTTTTAATTTGGGTCCCTTTAGTAAACAAACACCAGAGGGAATAGGGCTTATATTTTGGTTGCTGAATACTGTAACTGCTACTTCAAATAGAAAATAAACATGTTGTCATATTTCCAAAACCAAGATGTGGATTAAAAAAATAAGATCACTGTGTGTAGAGATAAAGGACTGCACCGGAAAACTGATGCATTTTGTTTTTCATGCAGGGACTCCCAATATTGATTTTGATATACCCCAAAATAAGATTGCTTTGTTGCAGGGTTTTTTTTTTTTTTTTCATTTTTGTTTTTGTTGCTTTTGGTTTCTTAACAATGCAAAACAATTGTCTTCTATGGAACTCTGTTAATAAACTATGATATGAATTGACAGTGTGTTTTGTGAATTATTACACCAAAACTTTAATATTAGCAAACACTTATAACGTCCACAGTATTCAAGTGACTTGACATATTAATTCAACTCTTACAGAAACTAAAAGTAATATATTATTTCAATTTTAAAATGGCACAGAGTGATAAGTAACTTCTTCAAAGTCACATTTAGCTATGTCAGGATTCAAAGTCAGGCATCTCAAATCATGAATATGGCAGAGCAAGTATACAAATACTTTGGACCTCAAAATCCCTTTTCTGTTTGCTGTTGTTTCTGTGAAAAGTCAAATTCAGTAGAGAAACAGTAAAGACAAACTTCTTTCTGACACTGGTAAGGCCCACTTCCACATTCAGAGGATGTAATCTAGAGATTTGGAAATGCAGAGGAAGAAATCACTGTCAATTTCCTTGCCTGCTTGCCTCTTCCGGTTCCAAAACCTGATAGTTAGATATGTAGTCACTTTGTTCTAGACAGATCTCTAATTATCACAAGGAATTTCACAGAATTCTAAAATAACAGTAATTTGAATTTTAAATACTTAAAATAATTATGTGTCATATAGCTTTTGGGGACAGAAAGGGGTTTCACACTATTAACTGTAAAGTTGGAGGTTTCAGCCATCCAAAATGCCAGAAATAATTATTACAGAATTTCAAGCTGAAATTAACCGGGAACAGCACATCTTCTCATAGGTTTGATAGAGCACTTTGAGAGAGTCAAATATAGGTTTCTATTCAGTGTATGAATCTCTTTTCTAAAAAATTAACACAAGTGTTTATAACTGAATCGAAGTCCCCCAGCAGGATGCTTAAACGGAGTGCACTGTGTAAGTCAGTGTTCGTTCACGGTGATAGGATCTTAACTTGATACATACTTTGCCAATCACTTTGAAACGGCAAATATCAAAACGGAGAATTTTCCATGCATGACACTATTCAACCAAAGAACATTTATTACTTTCTGCTAATAGCAACATATCTTGAAAGGACAGAAACAAACTTCACTCAAATGTCTTCATTATAAAATGCAGTATTAATCTAGTGTTAACTCTTTTGTGGTTATACTATACTGTGTAGACTCAAATATTAACATGTATAATTATCTTTAGCTTCATTTCTTTCTTCAACCATAAATGTCTGTAAAATATAGAAAAGAACATACTTGTAGAACTAAATAAACGAAGTAAGCCAAAGGCTGAAATAATCATACCTTGGAATTTCTGGCTTCCATGCTGACAATCAGCTTGGAAGTTATCACTCCTGCCTTCATAACAACAACAACAACATCAAGAAATTAAAATCAATGGCTATTCTTGGACCCACCATAATCAATGATTAGAAAATAAAAATTTCCTCCCTAAGATCTCAAGGAAGCAAGGATGCCCTCTCTCACCACTTCCATTCAGTTTCAAATTCCAAAAAGTAGCTTTTCAATATGTAAGCAATGAACACGTGGGAAAAGGAAAAAAAATAACAAAAAACAGTGCATTGAGAACGGCACCAACAATTGAACTATTTAGGTAAAAACCTAGGAGAATATGTACAGCATTTATATGCAAAATAACTAGAAAACTCTGATGAAAAAGTCAAAGATCTAAATAAGTAGTGTTCTTGGCCAGGAAGATCACTGTTAAGATGTCAAATCATCCCAACTTAATTTATAAATAAAAGGGGAAGGAGAGACAAATCTGTGAAGAATTGCAAATAATTTATGTAGCTACTCCACCCTCAAGGAAGGGGGAGCATAACTCTCTACATTCCTTATGGATGAACTAGGCATAGCGACTTCCTTCCCAAGAGTACAGTATGGAAAGGGTGAGGGGGAAAAAAAGAAGAATTTTACAGTGGAGAAACCCGATAAATCCTACTTCAGCCAGGGAATCAGGCCAGCACTGAGTATTCATAAATCATGTTGGTGGTATGTACCTTAAATACAATGTGATGAAAATGGCACTTTGCCTCTATGGTCATCCTTCCCAAAACCCATAACCTCAGTCTCATTATGAGAAAAATTCTGATAGCTAGGCATTCTAGAAAATACCTGACCAGCTCTCCTCAATACTAACAAGGTCATCAAAAACAAAACAACATGAAATGAAAAATTCTATGAAGTTTCACTCTGCTGAGGACTTGGGTTGAGTAGGGAATGGAGAAATAAAAAGCATAAAATCATAGAGATCTTATGATCTATATATATATATATATGTTTATTTCCAAAAATACATATTTTAAGCAGCTGTTATTTTAAATAACAGCAGTACAGTCATACAGAAAGGTAACTTTGACATTATATTAATAATCTATAACTTATTTTTCCTAATTTATTGTTTCAGACAAAATATATTACCCTTAGTTTTTTCCAAAAATATTCAAATGGATATATTTATTATGATGTTATTATGAAGATTAAATACCTAAAGTTAGTTGACTATAGTCTGGCATGATGATAGAATTGGTGTTTTTGTTTATCTAACAAAAATAACTGATATTGTAGTGCCTAGGTGGCTCAGTCAGTAAAGCGTCCCACTCCCGATTTTGGCCCAGGTCATGATCTCAGGGTCCTGAGACAGAGCCCTGCACTGGGCTCCCTGCTCAGCGGGGAGTCTGCTTCTTTCCCTCTCTGTGTCCCTCCCCCGACTCACACACACATAAACACATGCCTGCTCTCTCTTTCTCTCTCTCTCTCTAAAATAAAACAATCTTTAAAAAAATAATTGATTTTGATTTTTATCATAAAACTGAAGTCATCTCATCCCAGAAATACGTCATATACATATCTCAATATTTCAGTACGTGATGCATTATGTACTTCATTTATCTGATTACATTTTAATTTCTGACAAGAACTCTCATTTACACCGAGCACTCAAAATGTTTTTTATTTATATTTTTAAAATTTCTCAGTGGTATTCTCTAATTAGCTTAAATTTTCATTTCACATTTAAAATGGCTTTTCTTTGTTCTTAAGAGAAAATTAACACTGGATTGATACTAATAACTAGTATCTATTTGTGTTACCCAAACAAGTATTTTTATCTTTATGTTTGACCAATTGCACACTGTAAACCCCTAATTTCACTTGCAAAGAGTCAAACTCTTAATTTCCTCTTCATTTACCCTTTCCAGCTCAGCAGGACATGTCTCTTCTCTCAAGCCTCCATAATAGATTTAATTTACCCAATAGAGAAGAACAATCATTCTGATACATGGTTATGAAAAACTCTACTATTGCTCTCTAGTGATCTGTCCACCAAATCTCATGGACATCTCCCTTAAATTTGTCCCTTTAAATTAGAGGTCTTTTATGCTTGAGTGGTTTCTATAGCTTCATGATATTAACATAAACCTAGAATATTTCCAAAAGACTGTAGGAAAAATGCAAAAGAGAAGTAAATTAAGAGAACATCATATTTCTGAAGAGAATATACTTTTACTTATAAAAGTGACTAAGGGAATGCACATATATTAAAATCATCCAGTAGTTCCTAAAGTCTCCATGTTATTTAGCAGAGATTTAAGGTAGCTACTTAAGTTCTGTCCGAGTAGTTTCTTCAGTTAGTTCTCTTACTCAAACTTGACTCACCCAGAAGTTTCTGGATCAATATGAAAGTTGCACTCAAACTGCTACTTTCTCTAATTACCTGAACCAATAAAAAAAAGAAAAAAGTGACAAGAAATCACAGAATTTGCCTAATATATTCTAATGATTAAATAGGAAATCCTGATAGAGCCAGAACTATGATGAGAAAACTTACTTTAATGATAAGGTATAGGCGAATGTCAACTAGCAAACTAATAACTAATGACTAAAACAAAATTAACGTTTTTAGATTTTGAATCACAAGACTGCTGTTTAAGCCTTTTAATAGTATTATTTTTTAAGCGATCTTAATTGGCATATATGGATTATATTATTTCTAAAATATGAGGAACCTAGAACAAGGGAAGCTTCTTCAGTTGTCCAGGCTGTGACAGAGGCAGAACTCACTTAATCCTTGTTATCTAGTAGTAAATCCACAGTGGATAGCTGTACTAAAATATATAATACCATACATGGAAAGAAGCATCATGATAATAATGTAACTTAGATGTCAGAGCAAAACTATATCTCTATGAAAAATAGTCTTAATGATCAATTCTTGCCTTCCTTGTGCAACAGAGACTCAATTAAGGACTATGTGAGCTAAGCTGTCCATCATTAGGTATCATTAGATCACCTACCATACAGAGAGGCATGAACATGACCAGCAATATTCCAACACCAAGTAGAAGTAGTATACATGAAACAGAATGCAAGCGAGTTCTATAGACACAGCTAAACAGTATGAGAAGCGGGCTCACACCCTCGATTCCATCTATTCTTGCTGCATTGCCATCTCTTCCTCAAATCACAACTAGGCCCCACGAGTCCCCAAATTCAAATCCAGCTTATAGATGGTAACACAAGTTGATACTACTGAGATATAAACCCCAGTACCACCACATTCAGGTGGTTCTCAAGGACAGTGAAGAAGGAAAATCCTCCCCGTGGGCAGAATTTCAATTAATAAATTTGATTGGCCATTTCACCTGAAAGACAGATGGCCAGAGATACAGACCTATGGTGGGCAGAGATATTCCTTCTCCCCTGGACTTGGCAGGAAGGGAATCAGGTGTTCGCCCACTCAGATCCTCCTAGCTGAGGCTCTGAAATTTGAAGTCTGAGAACTTTAAACAAAGACACAGAGTCAAAACAGAGATTGTGTCAACTGTGGTGGAGTTAAGTGTCCAGGGACAAGGTAGCAACAATAATAGGCAATTAAAACTAAGATTAGTTGTGATGTTGTAATCAGAAAACTTCTCTGGGTTGTCCTGCTGACACTGACCCTTGTCCAAACCTAGTTCTACAGTACTCCCTGAAACTCCATAATCTAACAGACATTTTTCTAAAATGACTATTTTACTCAAAGTAACCAGAATTCATTTGGTTTTTGAAGTTAATATATCTGACAAATATAGTGTCATCTGCCTCTTCATATAAAGATACATTATTTTTATTCACCAAGAAATATTTTTTATGAGTTTATGCAGGGTATATCTGAAAAAGAAAAATACCTTTACTTTCAACATATGAGCACTTACCTATAATTGTTTTTTTTTTTTTTTTGAGAGAGAGCAGAGGGAGAAGGAGAGAGAGAATCGTAAGCAGACTCCATGCCCAGCATACAGCCGAATGCGGGGCTCAATCTCAAGACCCTGAGATCATGCCTGAGCTAAAATCAAGAGTCAAAAGAGCTAGAATGACATCCTGGGGTTATGTTTTACAGATAATATAGCCATAGTTAATAACAAACCTCCATAAATTGCAATGCACTAAAATATCTGAATGGTTTTCCCATTAATATAACATGAAAAAAATAGATATGTAATTGGAAAATGTCCTAAAGTGCTAGAAGCCTTATACACTAACTAGTATTTGGTAACTAAGATTAATGTTTTATTTTAAAGGGAAATATGAAGATTTTTCAGATTATTGCAGTTGAAGTCGAACGGAAATTAAAATTTAATCCATACATTTTAATTAGTTTAATATGAGAACTAGACTAAGTCTCCTAATGTGGCAGGACTGTGAAATAATCAACAAGCAATAAAATAAATCTTAAAAATGCATAATTAGAAAGCAATAATAAATAATGTTTACTTTGTTTTGAATAATCTATGAACTATAATTGCTGCTTCTGTTTATTCAAGTCTGGCTCAAAACATAACTCATCTTAAGGCCAAGTAAGCTGCTGTTTTCGTCTTTTGATCTTTTGTTTCTTTCAAAAATATTTGCAGGGGGGCAAGATTTCTACTTTACTCTGAAGTTGGAAGAAGCTCCTGCTGAACTCATGAATAGGAAACTTAATTTAAAACTTAATGGCATCATTTACCATATGAATTATTATAATTAAGCATGTTAAGTGGGTGATGGCTCCCACGTCTGTGTTCAGAATACTTAAAAATGAATACTGAAGATATTGTTCCTCCTTGAGCCAAAAAAGTATCATCAAAGGAAGAAAGTGACTGAAAGGAACTGTGGTCACTACAAATGTCAATGAAACCAGAAATAGTCCTTTAAAAATCAGCTATGCTGCCAATGAATGCAGAAAGGGCAAAGCTTATGAGTCATTGACATAATCAAAGTAATAGTTCAGTGGTCTACTAATCAATTAATTATACAAACTAAAATATTCCAGCATTTTAATTCATTTGGATTTATTCAATTTAAAAGCATATACTTCATGTATCAAGAGATATAACATTTATATTACCAAAAATGTTTTTCTACAATTTTTTTAAAAGAAAATAAAAGTGATCTAGAGCCATGGTCTGAACCTCTTTCTGCACTTAAGCATGTAGCTGGGAAGCATTAGAAATAATAAAGAACATTCTTCTTTTCCAATCTCCAAAAACGCATTTAATCGGAATAATGTAACTGATGGATGTCCTCCACAAAAATATGTAGAGGTGATGGACCATGCCCAAGCTGCTCATAAGGCACTTAATAAATGAAAGCAAGAGAGAGACAGACAGAATCATCAAGAATTTCAGAAGGAGTAAGCTGTAGGTTTTTCCAGGTAGAGAGACATAAAAATGTCAGAATTATTTTAAACTGTTTGATACATAAATATGTAATAATGTCTTGGTATCTCAAAGAGATAATGCAACTTGCAAACACTCTTAGGTCAGAATTTATGTACTAATTTTATCTCACTCAGAAGCTAAATTAAAACAAGCCTTGACTCTGATTACATACTGATGCAAATTAGTTTACCAGAGTTATGATAAAATATATGCTTTGATAAAGTTGTGCATCAGGACTCACAAAATGGAGGCCAAACCAGTGGTCAGTCCCATATCACAAATCTAAACCTAAGCCGATTTGCATTTATGGGAAACACCTGTCAAGGACAGCTAACACACCGATCACAATCCTCCAACTCTGCTTTAGCTAGCTTACTTTACACCTCAGAACCTGGGACCTGCCTCGTCTTATAAGAAATCCCCAACCTCCTAGCCAATCACACTCCATTTCTGCTCACCTCTTTTAATAGTCTATAAAACTCACTTTTGCCCAAAATCATTCAGACAGGGTGCTCCACTTCTTGGGAGACACTGTATTCCTCCAATCCATGGATCTTTAGAAGACATCAAATTCATTTCTAATTGTTCTAGTTTTGTCACTGACAGTTTCCACCAATCCATAGGCACGTGTTGATGCTACCTAACATGCCACTTATTATATAAATGAATATTATGTAAAATATTCAATTCACAATTTAAATTATAACAAGGAAAGTTTTTTTTTTTAAAAGATTTTATTTATTTATTTGACAGAGAGAGAGAGACAGCCAGCGAGAGAGGGAACACAAGCAGGGGGAGTGGGAGAGGAAGAAGCAGGCTCCCATCAGAGGAGCCTGATGTGGGGCTCGATCCCAGAATGCCGGGATCACGCCCTGAGCCGAAGGCAGACGCTTAATGACTGAGCCACACAGGCGCCCCTAACAAGGAAAGTTTTAAACAATTTCTCCAAATACCCACTAAAATATCTATGAGAAAGGAAAGAAAAAGACAGGAATACTTATTCTTTATTGAAAAATAAGACTATTGTCACTATATGAGTAGTTTCCCTGAATTACACTGTTTAAGAATTTCATTAAGAAAAAATTCAATCAAGGGAAATAAAAACAAAAGTAAACCCTTGGGATTCCATCAAAATAAAAAGCTTCTGCACAATGAAGTAAACAATGGAAATCAAGGTGTTGACAGGCCTGCCTTCCTTCAGGGAGGCTTTAGGGAAGAATCCATTTCTTGCCTTCTAAAACTTGTAGAGGTTGCACATTCCTTGGTTCATGGACTCCTTCTATCTTTAAATAAGTCAGCATTGGTGGCTTGAGAACTTGCCTTACACCATTTTAACCTTGCTTCCTTCATCACTTTCTTTTCTGACTCTTCTGCCTCCCTATTAGACATTTAAACAACCCTTGTGATCCCATAAGGTTCATCAGTATAATTAGATAATAGTATTTTAAAATCAATTGATCAGCAAGCTTAATTCCATCGGCAGTCTTTTTTTTTTAATTTAATTTATTTATTTGAGAGAGAGAGAGAGAGCACAAGCAGGGTGAAGGGCAGACGGAGAAGCAGACTCCCCGCCAAGCTAGGAGCCTGATGTGGGACTCATGTGGGACTTGATTCTGGAACTCCGGGATCATGACCTGAGAGAAAGGCAGACACTTAACTGACTGAGCCACCCAGGCACCCTGCATTGGCAGTCTTAATTCCCTTTTCCTGTGTATGTAACCTGATATATTCAGGGATTCTAGGGATTTGGACATGGACATCTCAGGAGGGTGGGGTATTATACTCTACCCTAAGCAGTATAACGTTGCTTCCCAGAAACTATTATAAAATTATGTAATGGGCTTAAACTGAAATACTGGGGTTCTTTCTGCAGATTATGTTTTCCATGCACTTTAACAGTGTATTGTAAAGTAGTACAATCGGGATATAAGTAATGTATGTCAGGCCAGCAAACCCACATGATACATGTTAAATAAATACTGAATTGAAGCTAAAAATAATACCTCCAACAACATGGTACACTAAGATAATTTGAAAAGCTCTTTCCAATCCAAATACAAACAAATAGATACTCTGGATAAAATTCAATATAAAAAATAACTTAAAATACATAGCTGAATTTGGAAGGGGAAAAAAAGACAAAAAAGAAGAAGAAGGAGGAGGAGGAAAAGGAGGAAGAGGAGAAGGAAGAGAAGAAACAAACAAACAAAAAACAGAAAAGAAAAAAAATAGCAAGGACTAGAAATAGGAAGAAATTCAAAGCCTCTACAGTGAGAAGGAAATGATACCATGGTAGTTTATGAAGAGTTGACATCACCTATAAGCCTGAGAAGATACTGAACTGCGTTTTAATGAGGGGAGGTACTACCTTGAACAGGCATTAGATTGAAAACTCAATCTGAGAGATTTACACAAAGTCCAAAGTGAGGTTCTCGTTTAAAAAAAAAAAGAAAGAATGAATGAAAGAAAAAGAAAGAAAGAAAGAAAGAAAGAAAGAAAGAAAGAAAGAAAGAAAGAAAGAAAAGAGGCAAGAGAAAAGGAAAGGGGAAAGGAAAGGAAAGGAAAAAGGAAAAAAAAAGGAAAGGAAAGGAAAGAAGGAAGGAAAGAAGGAAGGAAGGAAGGAAGGAAGGAAGGAAGGAAGGAAGGAAGGAAAGAAGGAAGGAAGGAAGGAAGGAAGAGAGTAGGGGAAATAATTATTTTAATGTCCTCTCTTGACTTTTACCTAGGCAAGTAAAGGTTTAAAAAAATATGTGAGAGAAAATGACACGTTTTCAATGTGAAATCTGAATTTTAAATATATTTTTGAACTTGAAACATCAACCCATGAGATTAATATAAAATGGGCTGGAAAAGGGTGAGAAACCAAGGACTTTTGGCAAAAAATAAATACAATGCTTCTTACTAAAGTTCTTATCATAGAATGAACAAAGTACTACTAGAAAGAAAACATCCAAATGAAAAGCATACAGAGAAAAAATCCATATTTACTTAAAATAAAGCATCATGAGAGAGTGTCATTAGATATGGTATTTCTTAATAACCCAATGGTTGTAAACTATAAATAATAAAAAAGTACTGCGACTTTACAGTAAGTATGTTAAGTGATTAGAGTTTAAGGAATGGATACCTTGTTTTAAAAAGGACTTTATGAAACAGGGTCATTTTAAAAGAATAAATACAATTTCTAAATAAAAAAATTGATTTTGTATTAAAAAAAACTAAATAGATAAGTAAAATAATACATTGAATGTTTTGGGAAAAAAACGTGGGAGACCTGGAAGTTCCAAATGATAAAATCACCCAGGATGACTTACAGATTATATAGCATTGAGGAGATGAAGATTTAACTTCAGGGTCCAATAAGAAAAAAGTCCCAGGAAACATTCCAGACTTGTTGAAATCCCTGGCTAGCTCCACCCAAAGAGAATGGGTGAAAAAAGAACAAGAAACCCTTATGAAAACTCCAACTTTACCTCAACACAGCTCAATCCATGATTAGTTCAAGGCAATATTTCTTTTCTTTTCTTTTTTTATTTTAAGATTTTATCCATTTATTTGAGAGAGGGGGGGAAGAAAGGCGAAGGGCAGAGGAAGAAGCAGACTCCCAGCTCAGCAGGGAGCCCTACGTGGGGCTGATCCCAGGATCAGGACCCAAGCCGAAGGCAGACGCTTAACCGACTAAGCCACCCAGGCACCCCCAAGGCAGTACTTCTTAAAGTATAGCTTACATAGGAAGCATATCTTTTCATAACACTACCAAGGTGCTGTTTATCCTTTTCATTTTGTCAGCATTTGCACCAAAGGTGCAAAAGCAATGATGATAAAAAGTGTTGCTTCCTTAGCACAAATTGAGGTAGTGGTATTAAGCTGTACTAGCCCTCATGTTATAGTCACTGTTTTCTTTGCAGCTTGCACTCACAATTAAGATGCAATCACAATTTTTTAAATGCCATTTTCATTTATGATGAAGCAGTAAAAATAACTATTAATTCTTGACTGTTAAAAATGCATTTTTACGATCACGTAACTATTGCCAAAGCAATTCTGCCCTCTTCTAAAATATATTAACTTGAGAAAAAATATTTATGTGAATTTTTTAGTTACAAGATGAACTAGCCATTTTTTTTTTTCATGGAACATACGGAATCAAAAAAGAAAGAGCAGAGAGATAATGAGGTAGAAGCATCATTTGAAGGGATGACAGTCAAACTTTTTCCTAAACTAATGTAAAAACAACATAGCACTGGAAAGGTAATATAAGGAAAATGAGATAATTTTAAAATGCCATTAATCCAAAAGTAAGGAACATAATTGTAAAATAAGTAGAAAACACACAGTATGTTGATAAATATACAATTATATAATTTCTTACATCTAACATAAAAGGAATCAATATTCTAAATATTATTTTCAAACTGAAATAAAAAATCCTATTTATCTGCTGCTTTCAAGAAATATGACTTAAAACTAAGGACACAGGAAGACTGAAGGTAAAATTACACAAAAAAAGAAAACCACACCCACCCACACAAAAAAAGCTTAGTTTAGTACAATATAAAAAAAAATGGAAACCTTAGAATTAAAATCATTGTTAAATGCATAGAGAGTCATATCATAATGATAATATGGTCAGTCTACCAGAGAATGTAATTCTAAAACCATAAACACCCTAAAATAATGTGTAACTTGAACTCAAAACACTGAGATCAAGACTTAAATCAAGAGTCGGACGCTTAACCAACTGAGCCACCCAGATGACCCAGCTTTAAAATTTTTAAATCACTAATTGACACTAATCAAAGGAGAAATCAATTACATTCAAAATATTGACATATGACAGATAACAATGAAATACATAGACGCTGGACCTTACAATGACAAACTTTATTCTTTTCAAGTGCACGTAGCACAATTACCAAAACTTACGACTTTCTTCATTATAGAGCAAGGCTCAACAGGTTTTAAAAGGTTAAAATCCTTTTGAGCATATTCTCTGACCACAATGAAATTAAACCAGGAACCAGTAACAAATCCTCAGAAGAAAATCTCCAACTGTTTGGAAATTAAGGAAAACATTTCTAGATAATACATAGGTCAAATAAGAAATCACTACAGAAATTAAAAGGCATTTTCAACTGAAAGCTAATTTATGACATAGCATTCCAAATTTTGTGAGATACATCTAATGCAGCACTTAACTGAATACCTGGAGCCTAAAGCACATACATTATCAAGGAATGAAAGTCGAGAATAAAGGATCTATGTTTCCATCTCAAGATGACAGAAAAGAGCAATAAATCTTACCAGATAAAATAGAAAGGAGGAATTAATAAACATAAAAGCTGAATCAATGAATTAAAAATAAATAAATGTACAATAGAGAAAAATCAACCGAGCTAAAAGATGTTTTAAGAATATAAATTTTTAATAATTCCCTCAGAACTAATCCAGAAAATGGAAAAAAAATACCAATATCATGAATTAAAAATGAGAGCACACCATAGATCTTACCAACATTAAAAAGATGAGAATATTGTGAACAATTTTATACTAAAATTTGAAAATATAAATAAAGTGGACATATGCCTTGCAAAACCCAACTTAGAAAAAAATTGTAAATATTCTTACATGTTTAAAAAATGGAATCCATTTCTAAAAACTTTTCATAAATCAAACTCCACTTGTGAAAGTTTCTACTGGTAAACTAATTCAAGTATTTAAGAAAGAAACAGAATCAATTTTATCTTCCAGAAAATTATATGAGAAGGAATTATTTCCAACATATCTAAAATATCACACAAAAATATGAGAAGAGGGGTGCCTGGGTGGCTCAGTCATTAAGCATCTGCCTTCGGCTCAGGTCCTGATCCCAGGGCCCTGGGATTGAGCCCAGTGTCGGGCTTCCCTGTTCTCCCTCTCCTACTCCCCCTGCTTGGGTTCCCTCTCTCACTGTGTCTCTCTCTGTCAAATAAATAAAATCTTAAAAAAAAAAATCTGAGAAGAGCATTAAAGAATGAAAAATTACAGATAATCTTTTTTTTTTACATTTAAAAAGTATTTTTCATTTACCTTTACATTAGTTCAAGATGACATTTAAAAATTATTCTAATACAACAGCAACATAAATATAATTCTGCAATTACAAAAAAGCTAAACTGGGACCCATAGTTAAGTTACTTTCATGTTTACAAGTCTGATTCTGAAATAAATATTACTTCTATGCAGTTGTTAGCTTTTTAGGTTTGATTTAAACAACACATACATTTTCAGTTGCGGGGAAGCTTATAATGTTATATTCCGTACACTGTTCTGAAGGGTTCATTAACAGCCAACCAGCCCTAAAAACTGAAGTACTCTACCAGTATGCATGACAGGCAGAAAAAAGTTAAATTAATTGAGGCAAACAGGCTTCCTAGTAACATCAAAAGCATGTGACATTCTGTAGCACCTGGGAGTACTCGGGATTGACAAATTCTAAAGTCCTCTTTAGAACTAATCTCATCAGAAGACTTTAAGAAGGTTCATATTTTATCTCTATCAAGGACATTTAAAAGTGACAGGTTTCTTTTGTGCTAATTTGACTCCCCTGAATGACTTAGCTAGTTAACTAGTGACTTGTAATTTCATATTACCATGTTATTGTCTGGCACATTCAAACAATTGATTTTCAATATAAACATATATAGTCAACATGAGATGTCTAACTAAAGCAAGCACCACCAATAAAATCAAGACAGCTTCTCTTCTTTTAAGGTTTAGGCTTTGCACAGAACTCCGTGTACATGGAATAGCCCATTCCAAGAGTCATTGTTCCCACAACAAAGCCTTGGGCTGCCACACACATTTGGATCAGGTGAACACACATTTTAGTATTTCCCCTGCACTTTGACTTACACAGTTCATTTGCAATGAACGCTACAAAACCAGTCATTCCAACAGGAACAAAAGGTGCCTCTTCAGCTTCTTGGATAAGTTTAGATCCCTACTCTTCATCATATAAAAAGAAACATCTAGCCAGCTGACATAGTGACTGAAGAATCCTCTTAGAAGGATAGGACTTCTCAAACTCCAACCAACTGATAATCCTTTCTTATTAACAGATGCAAATACTATTAACAAAATATTTGCAAACTGAATTCAGCAATAGAAGAGAAGAGTAACATGTCACAAACAAGTGGATTCTACTCCAGGCATGCTAAATTTGTTTAGCATTTGAAAATTAACATCATTTGTTGCATTAAAATAAATACTATCACAATAAATTTTTTAAAGGTTTGATAATATTCAAAATCATTCAACATTTAAAAAAAAACCTTTTGGAACTAGGAAAATCATGTACTTCCTAAATATACTAAAAATGTATCCATGAAGACACAAAAACAAATCTTATACTTAATGGTGAATTATTACAAGATTTATTCCTAAAGTCAGAAGTGATACAGAGATACCTGGTATGTAAATCCTATTCAATATTATATAAGAAGTGGTAGGCAATTGTATTCAGGCAAGAAAAGCCTTATAAAATGGCAGTTAAGGGAATAAGAAATTTAAAAAATATATGTCCTAAGCTTTCATTATTCACAGTGACTTGACTGTGATGATAGAATATCAAAAAGTATCTATAAATTATTTAAATTAATAAGGAATTTAGCCAGATTTCTGGATTAAAATAAAATCAACATGTTACAAACCATAAAGCATTTCTGTGCACCACAAACAATATAAAAATTAAAATGTTAAATGTTTGGGCACCTGGGTGACTCAGTTAAGTGTCCCACTCTTTATTTTGGCTCAGGTCATGATCTCAGGGTCCTGGGATTGAGCCCTTCCTTGGGCTATGCACTCAAGGGGAAGTCTGCTTGCGGATTTCTCTCCCTGTCCCTCTGTCCCCACCCCTACTCTCACTCTCTCTCTCTCTCTCTCAAATAATTTTTAAAAGTGTTAAATATTATTCAATTTGCAATTGATTAAAAAAAATCAAGTATCTAAAAAAAATCTAATGCAAGATTTGCAAACTGATACACTAAAAACTTCATGGTATTGAGAGATTTCTGTGGAAACCTTAAATAGAGAAATACAGCATATTCATGAATAGGAATGTTGACTACTTGAGTAATATATATTTCCCCAAGTCATTTATAGATCTAATACTATACAGTTTAGGATTTAAGCTGGTGCCTGTGCGTGTGTGTGTGTGTGTATAAAGAAACTGACAAGCTGTTTCTACTATGTATATGGGAATATAAAGAACAAAGACTAGTAAATTCAATCTCAAGGAAGAAATCTAGAGGATCTATATTACCAGATATCAAGATTACATTAACTATTATAATTAAGAAATGAATAATAGGGTCTAGAAACAGATATATCTAAGTTTACATTTCAGTGCAGCACACTGGGAAACAATGATTATTCTATAATAATGCTTGTATCTACAAATATGAAAAAAACACTTGCCAAAAGATGGGCAACATTTGTTCATAGCAGTAATATGTAATATAAATTAGGAAAACAATCCAAATATTCATCAGCATGACAATAAAAAGTCATATATTCATACAATGGCTTATATATAGCAAGGAGAAAAAAAGAATTACATCTTTATGCTATAACATGGATACATCACACAAACATAATGCTGAAAGAAAGAATCAAGATGCAAAAGAGACAGGCTATATATATTTGATATATATGAATATGTAGATGCATTTTATATATATTAAAAATGTAAAAAAAAAAAGGCAGTAGCAATAATATTAATGTATTGGGGGGAAAGTCAGGATAAACATTGCCCTGCAGAGTTGTAGTGATTGCAAAAGATAAGCATAATGTGAAACACTTTCTGGAATGCTGTAAAGTTCTATTTCTATATCAGATAGTTACAACAGTAATATTTAATTTTATCAGGATCTACATTTAAAATCAGTGCACTCTTTTTCTATGAATTTTACAGTTCAATAAGCATTTATACAAAATACAAAAGATACCAATTATAAATATCCAAATTTAAAATCTGTATTTTAATGAATGTAATTTTATTCAGAAATTTCAACATAATTCTTAACAAAATAATGCTATTTATAATTTTAATATTCAATGACCATTTAATTGTGAAAAAAAAGCTAGTATGTTTCATTCATGTTCTGTGTAGACCACGTAGGTAAAACTTAAGAAAATTTGAATTGTATAGAGTTGCAAAATGTTTCTCTCCTGCTTTATACACCATTTAGGAGTACCACATTAATGATTGTGTAACCCCAAGATCATGAATTGGAATCCCAAGTGAAGGAAGTTCTGCAATACTGAACTTGATACTTCATCATGCAAAACCTATTGCTCTGGTCCTTTCTAAAAGAAGGATTTGGCAAGGTAATCAGTAAGCTTTCCTTAGCACTTCTGTTCAAATCCTTCTTGTGCTCCAAAGTCCATCTCCAACACTGGCCCACTCTATAAATTTCGTTTAAATGAATTGTCACCTTTTTGCCTTAAAACACAGGACCAAAGATGTTGAGAGTGTTCTTCTGAAGCCTGAAACACGTGGGAAAGTTTATGCTTAGTATTATGGGATGTAGTACGTGAGCAATTGGTGCTGAATTTACATGTGGATGTGCTAGTGGTAAGCTGGAGTCTGTACGTGCAGGCTCATAACAGTGTACATCTTCAGGAAGTTTACAAGCCAATTTTTAAACACAGACATTATTAAGAATTAAATTTTGTAAATGTACATTTAAACAGAATATGTTAAAAGTTAAGGAAATGAATATTCAAAATGAATCACTATTTTAATACATTTTATTGTGTTCTATACTGAAGAGGATTTTATATCTATTTTATCTGTATGACAAAGCCAGTATATAATGGTGTGCTACCGTGCCTCTGTTCCACGTGGAGATGAAATCTGCCATGTTGGGAGCATTTATATAACCAAAAACAAACAAACAAAAAAAGCATATACTACAATCAGGTATTTATTTTTTTGTTGACTGTCTAAACTTAAGAAAGTGAAAAAGAAAATGTTAATAATAGGCATCAAACCAGAAGTATGTCTCGTGTGTATCCATTACATTGAAAGTAGAAAAAAAATTGAAAATATTATTCTGTTGTTCTAAATCTACTATTCAATTCAGCAAAGAAGTTGCTTGCATCACTGATGAAGAAATGAAGTTCTAATACATGTCTTCATTATTTCACTTTGTCTTATTAATGTAAATGAAAAGTATCAGCCAACATTCATGTCAGGACCATACTTGCTAGTCCAACATTCAGAAGTTGGTTATATATACAGGAGCGAAGCAAAAAAAAAAAAAAAAAAATCAATGTAAGCATTTTGTGAAAAGCAATTGGCTATAGATAATTTACAATAAATGGTATTGAGTATTTTATTATTTATAAGTAGTATGATATACAACCTTTGTAGCAATAAAATTTGTAAGTATATACACATGTAGGCATATGCATAAACACACACATTTTTGAGAGACTGATGTTAAATATTTACCAGTAAAACAGTAAAAGACATTCAAGTATTATTTAATAAATTCATTTTTTGTGTGTGATTGTGATACATAGGACCTCCTAAAGGGCAGGGCCTTGAGGAAGTTTCCCTCTCACCAGCATCTAAGATTGTTACTGTTAGGGAAGTTAACCAACTCTCTCAAGGCCCATAGTTTACAAATGGCATAGAAAGCCTTACAACCAGAAAGTCTAACATTGAAGTCATGCTTTTTTGACTTTGCAATCTCTTCTTAGAGCATGGGATGCATCTCAAGAAAGCACAAGTTTTTACAGTAGAAAATAGAAGCAGAAAAGACATTTTTAAAAATTAAGCACCCATTTACAGTTTTAAAAATGGGGGAAATAGAAATGAAATAATTGTATAATAATTTGTAATGTTAGCTATTAAAACAGTAAACATCTTGCTAAATATTTAGAAGTATTCTATTTTTAATCAAATGCAATACACTATCTACCCTTGATACTGAACATTTTCTTGGAAGTCTTAGCTAAGGTAATATGGAAACAAGTAAACACGAGTAGTTTAAGGAGTGGAATGTAACTAATAATTTTATTGCAATTATGCACATAAAGTATTATTATTTAATTAGAAAATCCAAGGTAATAAACCAATGGTAGAATCACTAAGAAGATGATCCAAGCTCTTAGGGAGGCATTATCAGATATTGATGAAGATTCTAAACTCTGGAGACAAAAACTGCATGGATTCAAATACCAGCTCTTCCTCTTATATAACTTAGTACTGTTATTAAGTTCCCAGTACCTCAGTTTCATCATTAGTATAATGTAGATAATACTTCCCACTCATGGCAATATATGATTTGATATACAGACAGTACATTGGAAACATCTATCACATAGTACCTACCATTCAACTGGCTGATACTATTGTTACTCCTCCTCCTCCTCCTACTCCTATTACTACTAAAAGTGCATACTAATATTCAAAAAAGGAAATGAATAATGTATCCATAGTTGGAGAGACTAAATACTGTGAAGAATGCAAATTTTCTGCAAGTTATTCTATAAATTAGATGAAAGCCTGATCCAAATCCCAAAAATTATTTTCACAACTAACAAGTAAGCTACAAATCCATGTGGAGTTGAAGGGCAATGCATAGCCAAGACAAGTTTAAAGCTATAGCATTAGGAGGAGCACTTCAACCTGTCAAATATCAAGACAGTAATACCAAGTGTGTGATGTTGAGACAGAGATACTCAATGAACAGATTAAGGGGCCAGGATGCAGATCTTCACATATGAATATTTGTATCTGGTAGTAGTGCCTTTACAAATCAGTAAGAAAACACTTCAGTATCTAATTCAGCAGATGATGTTGGAATATAATTGATTATATCCAGGAAAAACATTATACCATATACAAAGTCAACTCTATTTATCATATAACTTCTGGATGACAGTACTAGGAAATAGAACACTGTATCAGACAAAATTCAATCCCATATTAGTGCCTGAAAGAGGTCTACAAAAGAAAAATAAAATCATGCCCCTGAAATATTCTCATTTCATTTTGAAGGAGGATGAACAGAGAGTTGGGGAGGTGATTAGTTATCACCTTATGATTCCATGTATACATATTTTAATTCATGACACTATGGAAGAACTGTGAAATTAACTTCTTTTGAACATCTGTAACTACAGCTGAAATTTAGATAGGTCTTCAATAGTGGAAATCTATGTGTGTGTGTGTGTGTGTGTGTGTGTGTGTGTGTGTGTGTGTGTGAGCATGTGTGTGTTTTAATTACTTTTCCCCTTTACTGATAGATGAACTTCTATCTCATAAATGGGATTCATTCTATGCAGTTCTGTTGTGTCCATACCACAAGGTTAAGCATGTGGCATCAAAATTACAGTATAGCAAACAATTTGCTCTAAAAATGACCACATAATGCAAAGTAGATCAATTAGCAGTCCTCCCAAAAAGAGGTGTTGGAGAAGCAGCACACTACTCATCAGAATACCTAGATTAAAGGCATTCTAAGTGGGCGCCTAGGTGGCTCAGCCGGTTAAGAGTCTGCCTTCAGCTCAGGTCCTCAACCCAGGGTCCTGGGAGCCCATTTCTCCTTCTCCCTCTGACCCTCCACTGGCTCATGTGCTCCTTCTCTCTTGCTCTGCTCTCTCTCTCAAATTAATAAATAAAATCTTTAAAAATAAATATATAAAGGCATTCTAAGCTTGAATCAACCAGTTGCCGTCTTTACCACAAAGACCTGGCAAGCAATGAAGCCAACATAGAGGAAATCCAAGCCAAGAAAAATAAAAGACAGATTCCTGGTAACATAACAACACACTTCAACCAGTCATGACAGAAGCCAGTAATAATACTCTTTCCCTTACCACATTTTGTGTTGAATTTACCCATCAAAGTCTTTTACTATTGTCACCGTAAAAAATAATAATTTGGGTGAGTTAAGTAAACATTTATTAAGGCTACACAGTTAAACAAGAATGATTATAAAATCTATTACAAATGACAATAAGGGACTAGAAGTTGAACAGGTTTCATTCAGGAATTATTTATTAATACATGTCTTTACTGCTTTTTTAGTAATCTTGTTAATATTAGGCAAGATCAGCTAACTACTGCAGCAAATGGAGACCAAAATAAATAGCATGTTACAGACTCAATGTCTCTGTCCCCCTAAAATGCATCTGTTGAAATCCTAACCCTCAAAGTGATAGTAAGTGGTGGTGGGACCTCTGAGAACTAATTAGGTGATGAAGTAGAGCCGTCATAAGCAAGATTATTTCCCTCATAAAAAGGAACCAGAGAGCTAGCTTGCTCACTTTCTGCCACATGAGGATACCAAGAGAAGACAGTGATCTGCAAGCTGGAAGAGGGCCTTCCCCACCAACTCAGTCTTGCTGGCATTCTGATCTCAGACTGCCAGCCTCCAGAACTGTGGGAAATAAACTGCTGTTTATAAGCCAACCTATCTATGATACTTTGTTATACCTGCCCTAACTAAGACATTCCACAAATATATTAGGTTATTTTTTGCTCCAAAGAGTAAACAGGTCAGTAGGGTATTCCTCCCCCAAATGGCCAACAGACTTTCTGCCATCTTCACCTTATGCCAATCCAAGGCCTTTCTGGCAATGCTCTTCATTCCAAACCGACAGAAAGCACAAAGAGAACTCATAGGAGCATACATGGGAGTTTTTAACAGGCCAAGACTGGAACTGTCAACTCTGCTCACACTTCATTGGCTAGAACTCGGGAAATGTCCACACAAAAGAGCAAGAGAGATAAGAAACCTTTACCTCTGGGATCAAGAGGTAGAGAACAAGTGCATTGTTGAGCAGCTGGTAATTTCTGCACAAACCACCTTTCTCTTGATACATATCTATGTGTGCACTCTTCCCACAGGTGATATATACTTTCCCCAAAAGAGACAATCCAAGGTTTTATTCACTTACCATAGATAGCTGAAAATCCTGGATCTCTGGATATTGAGTAGTCTTCTCCATCGTTGCTGGATCTAGTTGCTGTGGTCCTGCAAAATACGATATAAAGGACAAAATAATCAGTCCTGTGTATGTTATCAGTGGTAGAACAACAATATAACCATAATAGAAAACTTACATTTTGGAAAGGGAAAACATAGGGCACACAGCTGCTAATAATAAACCATGCTGCTGGCTAGGCCCTGTAAGGCACTCCCTCCTCAAATTCACTCATTCTGACCTGCTGTGGAGAAAGTTACTTTATTAGACACACATTCCTGACCAAAGGGAATTTCCTTGCTTACTGTTCTCTCACATATGAGAATTTGCCCTCTGAGAGACACTTAACTTGTTCATTACTTAGGGAAACTATACATCTTGCACACGCTATGCTATTTCCTTCTTGTGGGAGTCTAAGGATTGTTTCGAATCTTTTTTTTTTTTCCAGTCCTAGACACCCTTAGGAAAAAATAGTATAGTAAGGACAAGGTCTTAAGAAATCAGGGATTTTCATAAACTCTGTAATTATTAAGAGAGCATGATGTCAATGAAAGATGACCAATGAAACAAAAACACACAAAAACATGTATCATTGATAAACGGCAAAAACATGATATATCTTTTTTAAAGATTTTATTTATTTATTTGTGAGAGAGAGAGCATGAGGAGGGGGAGTGGCAGACAGAGGGAGAAGCCAGGGTCCCTGCTGAGCAAGAAGCCCAATGCAGAACTCAATCCCAGGACCCTGGGATCATGACCTGAGCCAAAGGCAGATGCATAACCTTTTGAGTCACCTAGGCATCCCAAAAAATGACATTTTAAATCAATGGGAACCTAGGTTCTATTTAAAAAATAGTGCTAGGGCGCCTGGGTGGCATGGCGGTTAAGCGTCTGCCTTCGGCTCAGGGCGTGATCCCGGCGTTATGGGATCGAGTCCCACATCAGGCTCCTCCACTATGAGCCTGCTTCTTCCTCTCCCACTCCCCCTGCTTGTGTTCCCTCTCTCGCTGGCTGTCTCTATCTCTGTCAAATAAATAAATAAAATCTTTAAAAATAATAATAAAATAAAATAAAAAATAAAAAATAAAAAATAAAAAATAAAAAATAGTGCTAAAAAAATATCCATATGGTTTGGGGAGTGGTTTCACAGCTGTTAAAATCAGACACACATATTCATAAACACATACATACATGTGAATATAACTTTGGATATTATGGTAATATATGAAAAATTAAAAAGAAAAAGAAAAGAAAATACCAGCTATTTTATTATCATAAACTTCATCCTAAAAACTGACACGTGGAGTACAAGAGGGTCCCAGTTTCTAGTTCCTGATGTACAGAGCTTGGAAGTCACCAGTCCATCCTAAAAACAAGTAAAATGCTTAACAGACTGAAAAGCCAACAACTCTTCTTGGATCCATAAGAAAGGAGAGGACACAGGGCAAACTGCTCACCCACAAATTAGACAAACAAACAAATACAGAAATCTTAGCTTACGAGAGCAGAGACTCACATGCAGGAAACTGCTGCAAGAACCCAGGGCCAGGTAGGGGCGCCTGGGTGGCACAGCGGTTAAGCGTCTGCCTTCGGCTCAGGGTGTGATCCCAGCGTTATGGGATCGAGCCCCACATCAGGCTCTTCCGCTATGAGCCTGCTTCTTCCTCTCCCACTCCCCCTGCTTGTGTTCCCTCTCTCGCTGGCTGTCTCTATCTCTGTCGAATAAATAAATAAAATCTTTAAAAAAATAAATAAATAAAAAAGAACCCAGGGCCAGGTAAGAAAAACTGAACTACTGATGAATTACTGGAGGCTCAGTGCAAACAACTCTGAAAGTTAAAAACTCCAGGGGGGCACAGTCATAATGGTATTCCACAATATTGTGAGATTTACCTCCAACAGCCTGACCAAATTCCCACAATAAATGGAGAAATATCTCCCAGGGCTTCCCGCAGGAGAAGGAAAAAAGAAGCCATTTTTATTTAGTTATTTGTTTATTTTTTATTGTGGTAAAATATATATCTAGCCCAAAATTTGTGATTTCTATTAACCATCTTGAAGTGTACAATTCAGCATACTAATCACATTCATATTGTTGTGCAACCATCACACTGTTTCCAAAACTTTTTCTTCTAGGGATGTGGTCATTTTTTAATTTTTTTTTTATTTTCCATACTTTTCCTTGAATTTTTTTGGTTTCAAATTTATTTAAATTCTAGTTAGTTAAGATATAATGTAGTATTGACTTCAGGAGTAGAATTTAGTGATTCATCACTTACATATAACACCCAGTGCTCAACACAACAAGTGCCCTCCTTAATACCCCTCACCCATTTAGCCCATCCACCACCCACCACCACCCTTCCATCAACCCTCAGTTTGTTCTCTTAGTATAGTTAAGAGTCTCTTATGGTTTGCTTCCCTCTCAACTAATCTTCAACAAAGTAGGAAAGAATATCCAATGGGAAAAAGACAACCTCTTCAACAAATGGTGTTGGGAAAACTGGAGAGCAACATGCAGAAGAGTGAAACTGGAGCACTTTCTTACATCATACACAGAAATAAATT
Source organism: Ursus arctos (assembly GCF_023065955.2). Classification (NCBI taxonomy): domain Eukaryota; kingdom Metazoa; phylum Chordata; class Mammalia; order Carnivora; family Ursidae; genus Ursus; species Ursus arctos. Next base: position 24,601,157 of record NW_026622775.1, read on the forward strand.
CAAAATATATTAAAGACCCAAATATGAGACAGGAAACCATCAAAATCCTAAAGAAGCCATTTTCAAATACTCCAGAGCATGCTGTGCTTCTTAACAAGGCCTGCCCTCATGTGAAACTACTTAACCAGAGCTAACCCTACTGGCGTATTATCAGAGCATAACTGGCCTAGGGAAGGGAAATACCCAATACCAACTCACTGTAACCAATCTGTCCCAACGAAAGAAAGAGAAAAGAAATAAGAAACACTTGTGAAGTTACAGTCCAGAGACACAAATCACTGAAAGACCGAGACCCACCTGTAGGACCAGAGAATGAGTCCCCTCTCCTGACAACTCACCATGCATTACTAAAGGCCTATTTATAGTAGTTCCTTTTATTCAATGTATCATGTCTGACTATCAAGAAAAAAATTATAATACAATTATATTGTAATTATAATACAAAACTATATTGTAGTTATTCATTGATCCTGCTTTTATGTTAATTCCTCCTTTCTATTTTCTTTCATAAGGTTTATTGCTCTTTTCTATCATCTTGAGATGAAAACATAGCTCACTTATTCTCAACTTTCATTCTTTTACAATGTATGTGCTTTAGGCTCTAGGTATTCAGTTAACTGCTGCATTAGCTGCATTTCATAAAGTTTGAAGGGACAGAGCAAGCATCAGAACCAGACATGGCGGAGATGTTGGGATGTCAGACCAGGAATTTAAAACAACTATAATTTATATGCTAAGAGTTTTAATGGATGAAGTATATGCAATGTCCAAGAAAAATGCACAAGGAGGAAGACAGATGGAAATCCTAACAAAGGACAAAAAAGAGATGCTACAGATTTAAAAAGTTGTAACAGAAATGAAGCATGCCTTTGATGGGCTTATTAGTAGATTGGACACAGCTGAAGAAAGACTCTCTGGTCTAGAACATGTATCAATAGAATGCTCAAAAACTGAAAAGCAGAGACTAAAAAGACTGAAAAAGAAGAACAGAAAACCTAAGGACTATAGAACAACTACAAAAAGTGTAACATACACATAATGGGAACACCAGAAGGAAAGTAAAGAGAGAAAGGAACGGAAGAAATATTTGAAACAATAATGACTAAGAATTTCCCCAAATTAATGTCAGACACCAAACCCCATATCCAGAAGCTCAGAGAACACCAAACATGATAAATGCCAAAAAACTACACCTAAGAATATCATTTTCAAATTACAGAAAATCAAAGATAAAGAAAAGAAACAGGAAAGAAATCTTACCTATCGAGAAATAAAAAAGAATTACATTCAACTTCTCAGAAACCATGCAAGAAAGAATAGAGTGGAGTGAATATTTAGTTTTGAGAGAAAAAAAGTTACCAACCTAGAATTCTGTACCTTGTGAAATTATCCGTGAAAAATGAAGGAGAAATAAAGATACTCTCAAACAAAAATTGAGGGTATCTGTTGCAAGTAGAAATGTTAAAAGAAGTTCTTTAGAGAGAAGGAAAACAATATAGGTCAGAAACTTGGATTTATATGACAAAGTAAGAGCACCAAAGAAGGAATAAGTGAAGGTAAAACTGAACATACTCTTAACCATATGATCCAGCAATTACATTCCTGTGTATTTATCCAAGGAAGCTGAAAATATATGTCCACACAAATACCTGCACATCGACGTTTATAGCAGCTTTCTTCATAATTGTGAAATAATGGAAGCAATCAAGATATTCTTCATTAGGTAAATGGATAAACTATAGTGTATCCAGACAATGAAATATTATTCGGCCCTAAAAAGAAATGAGCTATCAAGCCATGAGAGACATGGAGTAAACTTAAATATATATTACTAAGTGAAATAAGTCAATCTGAAAAGGCTATATACTGTATGATTCCAACTATACAACATTCTAGAAAAAGGACAAAAAACTATACAGACAATAAAATATCAGTATTTGCCAGGGCTGGGAAGAAGGAGAGTATAAATAAGTGGAGCACAGAGGATTTTTAGGGCAATGAAAATACTCTGTATGACATTATAACATATTTCATTATGCATTTATCCAAACCCATTGGATGTACAACACCAAGAGTGACCCCTAATGTAAAGTGTGGACTTTGGGTAATTATGATGTGCCAATGTACTTTCATTCTTGATTTAAAAATTGAGCATTTCGATGAATGATATTGATAGTAGGGGAAGCTATTCGTCTGTGGGGGCAAGAGATAAATGAGAAATCTCTGTACCTCTCTCTTAATTTTGTTACGAACCTAAAATTGCTCTTAAAAAATAAACTTTCATTTTTTCTAAAAAGAGCAAATAAGCAAAAACATACAAAAAAGGAGGATTACATAAAAACTCATGGTTAAATTTAGGTGCAAAAATTTTAAGCAAAAAGCAAGCAAACTGAATCAATCAAGATTTTAAAAAAAGATAAAAGAGACATGACAAAATTGAAATTATTCTGGGAATGAAAGTGTGGTTTTATATTTTTAAAAATCAATACAATACATCACATCAGCATATTAATGGAGAAAAATTATATGGTCCCCTCAAAAGATACGCTAATAAAATTAAACATCCATCTATGATTTTTTAAAAAGGAAAACTCTTGGCAAATTAAAGTAAGAAATTAACTCCCTAAATTTAATAAAAACATGCAAAATAAACAACTTACAGATAAAAACATAATTAAGACATTTTCTTTAAAATCAAGGAAAAGATAAGGGAGCTTGCAGTTCTCATTTCTTATTAGAAGTGTACAGGAGTTTAAGTTACTGCAGTAGGCAAGAAAAATAAATAATGTTTAAGAATTGGGGGGAAAACCTAGACTCTTACTCAAAGATAACAGGATAGGCTATATCAAAAATGCAAATGAAATTATAGAAAAAAATTATATGATTAGCACAAGATTCATAAAGCTTCCTAAGCACAAATCAATATATAATCAACACCATCCACAGAACAAAATGACCTCCTACAAATAAAGTTTTTAAAATTCAATGGGAAAATGAGCAGTGTATGAACAAGTTCTTATAAAGTAATATAAAGGGCTAGTATATATATACACACCCATATATATTTTACATATATGAATATATATACACATATATTAAATATATATATAATATAAAATGCTCAAATGTACCAATCATCAAAGAAAATGCAAATAAATCAATAGGATTTTTTTTCACATATGGACTGACAATATAATTAAGGCCATGTATTAGGAAGAATCTGCGGAAATGAGTATTCTTACACATATTTGATGAAAAGGTCCATTAGTAATATCTATCTGAGGGACAAGTAGATGGTACTTCATAAAATTAAAATGTCCATAAATTTAGACAAAGCAATTCAAATTTCTGGCAATCTATCCCACACTAACATTCACATAGAAGCACAGAGATATAATCATTCATTCATTCAGTCAGTTGGTCAGTAATGACTTATTAAGCACCTCTGTATAGTAGGAACTATTTAGGCACTACAGAATTATCAGAGAATAAGAGAGACAAGAATTACTCTATTATTCCAGAAATCTTACCTTCTAGAAGGATGGGGTATTAACAAATCAACCAATAAAGAACACAACTACTAGTGAGCATGAAAGAAATAAAAGAGGGTGCCTCGATGGCACAGTTCTGTTAGGCCTCCACCTCTTAGCTTCCAGTCAGGTCATGATCTCAGGGTCAGGAGACAGAGCCCGCATTGGGCTCCATGCCCAGTGCAGAGCCTGCTTGAGATTCTCTCCCCCTCTGCCGCCCCCCCTCCAGCCCCGGCTCATGCTCTCCCTCCCTCTCTCTCTCCAAAAAAGAAAAATATAATATATATATAATATAATAATAATAATAAATCTTTTAAAAAGAAAGAAAAGAAATAATAGTAGGGAGTTCTCCTTTTCTGAGGCATTAATAAATGTATTGATGAGGGAGGCAACATCATCTGTGAAGAGCTTTACGGCAATTGTCCTGTGAGGGATACTGCGAGGAAATTGGGTTCACTGTTTCTGATGGGAAAAATGGAATCCCAGTGTAATATAGGTCAGATGAAGAAGGCATATGAATTAATACAAAGCCACAAGGGTGATGAGAGTATATTGACTTGTAGGAAACTGAAGTAGTGGATATTTTAGTATGATATCCGTAGAATACAATAAACGAGCAACCTTTATGAGCTTGACATTAATAAAGAAAATAAAGTCCTGCAGATAAAAAATTAACACAGTAGATTAGCAAATATATGGCCTTGGGTCAATTCATAGATCATGAGTCCTTTGATTAATGAATAGAGAGGCTTTGGGGAAGACCCCTGCAATGGTGCTTATAGCTATGTTAAAGGAACAGGTGTGCAAGCCTTCTCCAGAGAGATATGCAGCCATTTATTTGGGTGCCTTATAATTGGATACAGATAAATACCCAAATCTCCAAAGGTTTGTTAAATATGGGCTCTGAATTAACACTGAAGTTCAGAATACAAATACATCTCAGGCCCAATTGCCAGAATGGGAGGTTAAATGACAGAATCTTCATATATGTCTCCCAGTGGATCCTATGGATCTACAACCAAGCCTGTGGTTATTTTTTCAGTTCCTGAATGCAAAGTTAGAATCCTTACATTGACTCCCCACTATGAGGGTCATAAAAACTAAAAGGAAACTCTTGGAAGTGTCTCCTATATACAAATAGAAGATAAAAAAACAATACTACATCTGTAATAAAACTGAAGATTTTTACTACAGTTTGAAAATTTGAAAGTTGTAAGGCTAGTGACTCCTATCCTATCCATTTTTACTTTGTTTGTTTGACAGTGGAAAAGCCTCTTAGATGTTAGAAAATACCTGCAGATTACTATTCAAGTGATTAGGTTGTACAGTTCCAACAATATTGGAAGTGTACATGGGCAATGACGATGGTACATGGAGTATCTGTTAAGTCTCAATAGGAGAATTACATTAAAGACTCATTAGTTTTAGAGTAAAGCAATGTCCTCATCTGCAAAAATCATTCTACTTTTGAGAAGCAACACCTGGCAATTTACTGGGTTCTGGTAAAGACTTCTAATTAAAGAACATCAAGGAAATATACAACATGAATTGCCCATCATGAACTTGTATTTACTCCATGATTAAATGGAAATGGTATGTATGAGACTGAGTCCAACAACATCAAGAACACAATTAAATTGCATGACCTGCTGGCTCAGAAGGGATTCCCTGAGACCAGCTAGCAGGAGATGAAAGTGCAGACCTGATTTGTGGAACTTGGAAGGACACAGGATTACTGCATTACTGAGAACTACCAATAAGGAAAATCCCACAGAGTGTATAATTTCAGGCAGTATATCTGGCTGTCCACTCTTCCTAGAAGAAAATAAGTTTTGACATTCACACTCATGGGCAAGAGCTGAGGTTGGCTGCTGGCCATTCAATTGGAAAGGGAAAGTTTGAAAAGTGGGAATAAGCAGGTCTAAAGGAGAAGCATGCATGAAACTTTCAGAATGGACAGAATATGAAGATAGTTGTGAATGGCCATGCAAAGTTCAGGAGTCCTCAACATCACCCTTACTTCTGACATGGATTTTAAGTTTGGGGAGTCCCAAGAGCACTCTTAGGTTCCATATTCACCAGAAGAACCGACAGAACTCATAAAAAGCATTATACTCACAGATACAGTTTATTACAGCAAAATTGTACATACTACTATCAACAAGGTCCAGGAGTCACCAAGCATAAGCTTCCATTCGTTCTCTCCCAGAGAAGTTATTCATACAGTGTCCTTTTTTTTTGTTTTTAAACAACGTATGACACTATGCATTGAGTAGTGCCAAACAGGGAAGCTTACCTGGGCCTTTGTGTTTACTGTGCATGCCAGGTACAATTCCAACTGTTTTAAAAATAAAAAGTAAAAACACGTTCACTTGTCCCACATAACCACCTGATAAGGTAGTATCATTTTTATCCCCACTTTACAATTATGGAAACTGAAGCATACAAAAATAACCTGATCAAGGTCCCAGGTAGTAGAGACAGAATTATAAACCCATGCCATCTAGCTAAAAAAAAAAAAAACCAAAACCCTTCTCTTAACTACTGTGGTATGCTGACTGAATTACTGGAGCGCTGTTCTTATTTTCTTGCAATAGGCTTAACTTCCTGGAACTACTCTGACAGACTCTTTCATTTTAGAAGAAACCTCTGCTTTATATTTATTTAACTTAAAAGTTCAAGAGATTCCTCTTTTTGTGAAAGGCAGAATGGTGGGGAGGGGGGTGGTGGATGAGAGAAAGTTGGCCCCATGGTGCTTTTTACATTGCAACCTTTAGAGAAAATATTGGCTGATTTAAAATGGAAATACACAAAAGCACCCATTGTCTAGACTTGAGGTTTTAAAAAATTACTGTTTTTTCTCATTTAGCTGAAGAAAGTATAACACAGCAGTTAAATTTAAGTATCTACAAAATGCCCCAATTCCACTAAATAATAATAATTTTAATGATTACTTCACTAAGTTTTCTGAATATAACATTATTTGTCTTAAAAATTCCCACTAGCCAGTGAAATATTTTTCATTCACAGTACTTGAGTGATCTGTCCTTTGAATAATAGTAAATATGGCTCACATTTATTTTAAAATGTCAGAAAACAGTCCAGTTGACAATATTAATAGAGTAGAAAAGCCATGATCACAGAAGCTTTACCGTCAAACATGACAACTTCCTAAATTACTTGTCAAAGTTGACCTGCACACAAGCTTAGATGAACTAAATAAGTTAGGCAAGTTAACAGTGAGTGTAAAAGTGAGATAAATCTCAGAATTTCAATGATACTTATCACTATACATACCTTGGAGTAGAGAAAATAGAGGAAAAGCTTCCTGTAACCATCTAAGAATGAAAAGTATATTTAAAGCAAGTTCAGAGAAAGGAGACTTTTAGCACATATTTAATACCTTCATTCAAACAATACAACAGTGATTTATTTTACCATCAATGAGAAAGAAACTTAACAATGATGTCAAATAAATACTGTTTATGATAAAATCAAACTATAAAGATGGCATTTACAATTAGGAATATTAACTTCTCTTCTAAGTTCAAACTTTAATTCCTGAAACCTAGGACTAGAAAATAAATAAGGAATAGTTTCATGAGATAATCCATCACCCAAATGCATTATTATTGTTCAGCATATTTTAAATGCAAAAAGAAAGTAATTCTTAAAACTTAAATAATATTTCATGAACTGTATTAAGGATAAATTCTGAAGGTAGAGATCAGAAATTAGTTTATTATCATACTTAATAGTTACTGAAGACTTATAATGTGCTGGACACTCCTGTCGTCTTATATGAATTATTCACTTATTAATCACAATAAACCTATGACAAGGTCCTATTTCTCATTCTACATTTTTAGATGTGAAAATTGGGGATCAGAAAATATAAGAATTTGCTCACGGTGGCAAATGTAGAGTCAAGATTAAAACACAGATGTTTCACCCTGCATTTTTAAGCACCAACACAAGGAAGACTTTGATGTTAAAGATTTTAAATTATTGGTTTTTTGTTTTGACAAAATTATCCAAACATATTCGCAGTCTGCAAATCCATCAAGTGTCTACAGAAGTTTTATAATAGGGGCGCCTGGATGGCTCAGTCAGTTAAGCATCTGCGTTAGACGCAGATCATGATCCCAGGGTCCTAGGATAGAGCCCCACATTGGGCTCCCTGCTCTGCAGTGAGTCTGCTTCTCCCTCTCCCTCTCCCTCTGCCTGCCCCTACCCTGGCTTGTGCACTCCCTTTTTAAAATCTTTTAAAAAAAAGAAGTTTTATAATAAATTTTGAATTTGCCTTGAATCATTCTTCCTAAAATATTTATTAAAAAGTTAGGGCAATTTGGGGCGCCTGGGTGGCACAGCGGTTAAGCGTCTGCCTTCGGCTCAGGGCGTAATCCCAGCGTTCTGGGATCGAGCCCCACATCAGGCTCCTCTGCTATGAGCCTGCTTCTTCCTCTCTCACTCCCCCTGCTTGTGTTCCCTCTCTCGCTGGCTGTCTCTATCTCTGTCTAATAAATAAATAAAATCTTTAAAAAAAAAAAAAGTTAGGGCAATTCTTTCATTATATGATGAAGACTAATTTTTATGCCAGAAGAGATCTTGTACGTGTTAATATACGTCAAGAAGCTAAGCATCGTGTGTCGTGAGAACACATACTTGAGTTTATCCAGACACAGCAGAAATTGAGCATGCAATAAACCACAGAAAAAGAAGTCAGGAAAAAAAAAACTTAAAAGTACTGGCAAATTCAGATTTCTTCCCATTGTCTCCTGTGAAGTACATTTCTGAGACACTGCAGGATCATTTTAGCCCTGCATTTTCTGCTTCTGTAATAGTTATTATGCACATTAATTAAGCAAGAAGTCTAGATTTCCTCTTGGTATAAAAAGAATTTACTGGCAGCAGAGAAAACTGGCACTTCTCATAGCTGCAAGATAGCTGTGCTATAGACCCACAAGGTCTACAGTCAGAGAAAAATAAAGCAAAGTAAATTGCTGCCATTTCCTGAGCATCACCTAACACCTATGACATAGTGTATCAGCTATTTTAAAACATTGTTTCATTTAGCGCTACAGAAATTCCTGTGCATACCTAAGTGTACTAGATGGCTATAATTTTCCAGCGCTAGAGGAAATTTTAATTTATAAACAATTCTGAGTCAGAAGACATATTATCTACTTACTGCTTATTTCCTTCCAATGCCTCAATCTAGAGCTTTGCCTGGCACTAATAGTATAATGTTCTTAGTGCACTAAGAACTTGTTTCAGTATATTAAATCCTTAAAGGTATCAGCACTTTACGTATGGTCTTTAGCCTTTATTTTTTTATTTTATTTTATTTTATTTTATTTTATTTTATTTTATTTTATTTTTATTTTTTTTTTAAGATTTTATTTATTTATTTGACAGAGATAGAGACAGCCAGCGAGAGAGGGAACACAGCAGGGGGAGAGGGAGAGGAAGAAGCAGGCTCCCAGCGGAGGAGCCTGATGCGGGGCTCGATCCCAGAACACTGGGATCACGCCCTGAGCCGAAGGCAGACGCTTCACGACTGCGCCACCCAGGCGCCCCATGGTCATTAGCCTTTAATTCCTCAATTATGATAATAATGAACAAGAAGCCATAGCTTAGATTCTTTTTCAAGAAAATTAAGATAAAATATATTGGTAAAGACCTTAGTTATGTATTTTTTTAAATTGCTTTAACAAATATTTAGAGATTCTATGATATACTGGTCATTATGTGTGGTACTAGAAGCTACCTATGTCAAGGCATTCACATCAACGTCATGGATTCTGTGTGCATGCATGTGTGTATGTATGTTGGAGAGTAGGGTGCAAAGACAAAACCGAATAAAATAATCATGTCTAATACATATATGGATAGATAATATATTGTTGGATTAATTAGTGTTGTCTTTTCCCCCTCCCAGATTTTCTTCTTTTTTCCACTTCCCCTTGAAGAAAGTAGAAAATTCCATGATTCGATGTATTTAGGATAGGTATATAACTGGAAGAAAAAGAAACTTGCCAGAATTCCTAACCCTTGTTTTGTAAATCCCAGACCCACCGAGCATAATAGTATCAATTGTAAATCATAAAGAGTCTTAAGCAAGAGGATAGCTGGGGGTTTCCTCTACAGTTTTTGTTAGGTTTGTGGGGTCCCAGAACTAGAGACACAAACATGAAGGGACAGTGCCCCAGGGCCTCCGAAAGGAATAGCTACGTGGGAGTAGAGGAACAAGTGACCACTGTCACTGGTCATCAGTCACCAGACCAAATCTCTGCTTTGGTCACAAGAAGTATGGCCTGGGAGCAGCTAAAAAGTGGCAGACAAGTAGAGTACTACCATAAGTGAAGGCAATGGTCTGTCAGCATGTCTGTCTCAGTCACCAGAAGCTCATTTCCATTCTCTGGGCACCACGTAGGCTCTCAGAGTACGGAGAAACACTAGGTCAGGTTAGGAGAACCTACCATGCTGAATATGGGATTCCCTGTGAAGTTACAAAGCTAAGAAGTCACAGTAAAATAAATTACAAAGGAAATAAAGTAGTATTTTATACACATCTTGGCTTTTTGACTGTAATTAACAACTGCATGACTATAAACTAATAAATGTATGTATGAAGTACATAAGACAGACACAGGAATTATTAAATGTGTCACAGAGAAGGTGATTATCTGAAAAAGACCTCCAATATGAGAAAAAGCTTCCAGCAGCGAGAGTTAACACATGACAAAGTTAGAGATATCTCTAATCCCATACCTTGATCTCAGTACCATCAGCAATCCACTACTGTAGGACCGGAATATAAAAATCCACAAGCAACTGGTTTTAAGAGATATGGAGTTGCGATAAACATAAAATGTATTGAATTAACAGGATAATACTCTTCAATAGTAGTTCTTAAAAAAAAAAATACAGCAGTTCTTGAAGTATGGTCAAAGTACTCCTAGTGATTCCAACAATTTTCAAGGGGTCCACAAGGTCAAAAGTATTTTTCTCATAATAATGAGTCCTTTGTCTCTCTTTTTCTCTCACAAGAATGTTTTTGATACTTACTGTAAATGGGATTGATTTATTCTTTTTCAGAAATTTTGTGGTTGGTGTTTAGAAATGTTACTGTTTTTGTATGTTAATTTTGTATCCTACAAATTACTAAATTCACTGATTAGAGTTCACAATTTTTGACTGAATCTTTAAGATTTTCTATATATAAAATCGTGTCATCTGCAAACAACGACAATTTTACTTCTCCCTTTCCAATTCTTATACACTTTATTTCTTTATCCTGTCTGACTGCTCTGGATAAGACTTCCAGTATTATGTTGAATAGGAGAAGTGACAATGGGCACATTTGTCTCATGTATCCTTTCACCACTGACTATGATGTTACCTATGAGCTTGCAATATATGGCCTTTATGTTGAGATGTTCCTTCTATGCCTAATTTACTAGAAGTTTTTATAAGTGGATGTTGTATTGTGTCAAATGCTTTCTCTACATCTATTGAGATGAGCATACTATTTTCTTCTTTCATTCTATTAATGCACTTGCATATGTTGAACCATCCTCTCATCCTAGGGATAAATCATACTTGATCATGGTGAATGATCCTCATAACATGCTGCTGAATTGTTTGCCAGCATTTTACTGAGAATTTTTGCGTATCTATTCATCAGAGATATTGGTCTGTGGTTTTCTTTTCTAGTAGTTTTCCTTCTCTGGATTTACTATCAGGATAATGTTGGCCTTCTAAGTTCAGTTTGAGACTGACTGTTCCTTCCTCTTTGATTTTTTGGAAGACTTTAAGAAAGATTGGCAGGAATTCTTTCAATGTTCAGTAAAACTCACCAAGAAAACCATCTGGTCCTGTGCTTTTCTTCATCAGGAGATATTTATTTACTTATCCTATATCCTTACTAGTAATTGGCTTATTCAGATTATCTACTTCTTCCTGATTCCTGATTGATAATTTGTATGTTTCTAAGATTTTTTCCAATTCTTGTAGGTTGTTCAATATGTTAACACATAGTTGTTCATAGTAGCCTCTGATGATCCTCTGAATTTCTATGATATTTGTAATGTCTCCTTTTTCTAAAATTTTGCAGATTTGAGTCCTTTTTCTTTTTTCATTGGTTAATCTAAGGGTTTGTCAATTTTGTTTATCTTTTCTAAGTATCAACTCTTAGTTTGCTTAACCTTGTCTTTGTTTTTGGGTTCTCTATTTCTGTTCTAATTTCTTTTATTCTGCTAACTTTCAAATCACTTTTTTTTTCCTAGTTCCTTAAGGTATACAAGTTAGTCTAGTTGGAATTGCTATTGCCTCCTTTTAAAATTTTTTTTATTTTTATTTTTTTAACTTTTTTAATTTTATGGGTTTTTTTATTTTTGGTTTTAAGTTTTTATTTAACTTCCAGTTAGTTAAGATACAATGTAACATTAGTTTTGGCTGTACAATTTACTGATTGATCATTTACATACAACACCCAGTCCTCATCATAAGTGCCCTCCTTAATACCCATCACCCATTTAACCCATCCCCTGCCCACCTCCACTCCAGCAACCCTCAGTTTGTACTCTATAGTTAAGAGTCTGTTTTATGGTTTGCCTCTCTTTTCTCTCCCTGTGTTCATCTGTTTTGTTTCTCAAATTCCACATATGAGTGAAATCATATGGTATTTGTCTTTCTCTGACTTATTTCACTTAGCATAATACTCTCTAGCTCCATCCACACAGTTATAAATGCAAGACTGCATTCTTTTTGATGCCCAAATAATATTCTATTGTGTATGAATATAATGCATGATTGATTGTACATATACATGAGCATATATATATATTTGTGTGTGTGGGTACACATATATACATACCACCTCTTTATCTATTCATCAATGGACACTTGGACTCTTTCCATTATTTGACTATTGTTGATAATGCTGTTATAAACATCAGGGTGCATGTGCCCCTTTGAATTAACACATTTGTATCTTTTGGGTAAATACCTACTAGTGCAATTGCTAGGTCATAGGGTACTTCTACTTTTAACTTTTTGAGGAACCTCCATACACAGTAACTGCACCAGTTTGTATTCCCACCAACAGTGTAAGAGGGTTACCTTTTCTCCACATCCTCGCCAATATCTGTTGTTTCCTGAGTTGTTAATTTCACCATTTTGGCAGGTGTGAGGTGGTATCTCACAGTGGTTTTGATTTGTATTTCCCAGATGAAGAGTGATGTTGAGCATCTTTTCATGTGTCTGTTAGCCATCTCTATATCTTCTTTGGAAAAATGTCTATTCATGTCTTCTGCCCATTTCTTAACTGGATGATTTGTTCTTTGGGTGTTGAGTTTGATAAGTTCTATATAAATTTCATATACTAACCCTTTATCAGAAATGTCATTTGCAAATATCTTCTTGCATTCCATAGGCTGTGTTTTAGTTTTGTTGTTTCCTTCACTGTGCAGAAGCTTTTTATCTTGATAAAGTCCCAATAGTTCATTTTTACTTTCGTTTCCCTTGTCTTAGGAGATGTATCTAGTAAGAAGTTACTACAGCCAATCAGTGTCAAAGATTATTGCCTGTGTTCTCTTCCAGGATTTTCAAGGATTCCTATCTCACATTTAGGTCTTTCATCCATTTTGAATTTATATCTGTGTATGATGTAAGAAAGTGCTCCAGTTTCATTCTTCTGCATTTGCTCTCCAGTTATCCCAACACCATTTGTTGAAGAGAATTTTTCCCATTGGACATTCTTTCCTGCTTCGTTGAAGATTAGTTGACCATACAGTTGTGGCTCCATTTCTGGATTCTCTATTCTGTTTCACTGATCTATGGGTCTGTTTTTGTGCCAGTGCCATACTGTCTTGATGACTACAGCTTTGTAATATAGCTTGCACTCTGGAATTGTGATGCTTCTAGCTTTGCTTTTCTTTTTCAAAACTGCTTTGGCTATTCAGGGTCTTTGGTGGTTCCATACAAATTTTAGTATTGCTTGTTCTAGCTCTGGGAAAAATGCTGGTGGTATTTTGATAGGTATTGCATTAAATGTGTACATTGCTTTGGGTAGATAGACATTTTAACAATATTTGTTCTTCCTTTCTATGAGCATGGAATGTTTTTCCATTTCTTTGTGTCATCTTCACTTTCTTTCCTAAATGTTTTAGCTTTCAGAGGACAGTTCTTTTACCTCTTTGGTTATGTTTATTCCTAGGTTATCTTATGATTTTGGGCCCAGTTGTAAATGGGATTGATTCCTTGACTTCTCTTTCTGCTCCTTCATTATTGGTATATAGAAATGCAACAGATTTCTGTATGTTGATTGTATCCTGCAATTTTATTGAATTCATGTATCAGTTCTAGCAATTTTTTGGTGGAGATTTTTTTTTACCAGTTCAATTTCTTTGCTGGTTATCAATCTTTTCAAGTTTTCTATTTCTTCCTGTTTCAGTTTTGGTAGTTTATGTGTTTCCAGGAATTTACCCATTCCTTCCAGATTGCCTAATTTGTTGGCATATAATTTTTCATAATATTCTCATAATTGTTTGTATTTCTGTGGTGTTGGTTGTGATTTCTCCCATGATTTTGTTTATTTGGGACCTTTCTCTTTCCTTTTTGGTAAGTCTGGCTAGGGGGTTATCAATTGTATTAATTTTTTCAAAGAACCAGCTCCTGTTCTCATTGATCTGTTCTACTGATTTTTGTGTGTTTGTTTCCATAGGATTTATTTCTGCTCTAATCTTTATTATTTGCCTTCTTCTGCTGGCTTTAGGCTTCATTGTTTTTCTTTTTCTAGCTCCCATAGATGTAATTTTAGGTTGCATATTTGAGATTTTTCTTGTTTCTTGAGGAAGGCCTGTATTGCTATAGACTTCCCTTTTAGGACCGTATTTTGCTGCATCCAAAAGGTTTAGGACTATTTTGTTTTTGTTTTCATTTGTTTCCATGTTTTGTTTTGTTTTTTTTGAATTTATTCTTTAATCTCCTGGTTGACCCATTCATTCTTTAGTAGGCTGTCCTTTAACCTCCATATATTTGTGGTCTTTCCAAATTTTGTCCTGTGGTTGACTTCAAGTTTCACAGCATTGTGGTCTGAAAATATGCATGGCATGATCTCAACCTTCTTGTACTTATTGAGGCCTGATAAATGACCTAGTATGTGATCCATTCTAGACAATGTCCCATGTGCACTTGAAAAGAATGCGTATTCTGCTACTTTAGGGTGAAATGTTCTGAATATAACTGTTAAGTCCATCTGGTCCAGTGTGTCAAATTTCCTTGTTGATTTTCTGCTTAGATGATCTGTCCATCAAGTGGGGTGTTAAAGTCCTCTACTATTACTGTATTATTATCAGTGAGTTTGTCTGTTATTGTTTTATATATTTGGGTGCTCCTAAGTTGGGGGCATAAATATTTATAATTACATCTTCTTGTTGGATAGACCCCTTCATTATGACATAGTGCCTTTCTTCACCTTGTTACAGTCTCTGGTTTAAAATCTAGTTTGATATCACTATTGCTACTCCAGATTTCTTTTGACATCCATTTGCATGGTAAATGTTTCTATATTCCCTCACTTTCAACTGCAGGTGTCTTTAGGTCTAAAATGAGTCTCCTGTAGGCAGCACATGGATGGGTCTTGTTTTTTTGTTGTTGTTGTTGTTGTTGTTTTAATCCATTCTGACACTCTTATGTTTTGATTGGAGCATGTATTTCATTTACATTCAGAATGATTATTGATAGATATGAATTTAGTGCCATTTTATTACTTCTTTCGACATTTCTGGAGATTTTCTCTATTCTTTTCTAGTATTTGTAGTTTTTGATCTTTCTTTTCCATTCAAAGAGGCCCCTTTAATGTTTCTTGCAGGGCCAGTTTAGTGGACATGAACTTAGTTTTTGTTTCTCTGGGGAACTTTTTATCTCTCCTTCTATTCTGAATGATAGCCTTGGCTGGATAGAGTATTCTTGGCTGCATATTTTTCCCATTCAGCATGTTTAATATACCACTCCACTCTCTTCTGGCCTGCCAAGTTTCTGTGGAGAGATCTGCTGCTAACCTTAATTGTCTTCCCTTCAAGGTTAGGACCTATAATGTCCTAAATAAACCTAAATAAACCTTCTGCCCTCTTTTCGATCTCTTCTTCTTATGGGACTCACATAATATGAATGTTATTCCGTTTGATGGAGTTACTGAGTTCCCTAAATCTACTTTCATGATCCAAGATTTTTCTTTCCCTCTTCTGATCAGCTTCATTATTTTCCGTAATTCTATCTTCTACATCACTTAATCTGTACTTCTACTTCTTCCATCCTTTTGGTCATTACATCATTAAATTTCAGTTATTGCATATTTCATTTTAGCCTCATTGGTTTTAAGCTCTTTTACCTCTGTGATAAGGGGATCCATGATGTCTTCCACGTCCGTCTCAAACTCAGCTAGTATCCTTATGATTGTTGCTTTAAATTCTGCATCAGGCATATTACTTACATCTGTTTCGATTAGATCCCTGGCTGTGACCTTTTCTTGTTCTTTCTTTTAGGATGAATTCTTCCATCTTGGCATTTTGTCTAGGTATCTGTCTTCTTCTGTTGTATTGTATGGGTGGATATTTCTGTGATTTGTCATGCATAACCCACCATCCCGACCTGCATATACACAGCAGGCTAAAGATTGTTGTCTGTGAGACTTGTGCTGCATGAGTGACCTCGGGAACTTGCTTAGTTGACATTAGCTGGTCTCCAGGTCAGAATTGATCCTTCTTATCTGGATGCCAAGAGCTATAAATTTTGCCTTGTATCTCCTCTGGCTCCAGGCTGGGCTGGACCCCCAGAATGGAATCCAGGAGGGGAGACAAGTACATATTGCCCAGGCTCCTTAAAGATGTAAAGACATGATAGAAATGCAGCCTGCTCCAGACTGAACATAGGCAAACAAATGTTTAATTTCAGACCCCACCATTTACCCCATAAATTTATGGCCCTTATGGGGATGTTCAGTTGGAAGTCTTACCTGAGGGGAAGATGCTCCACCCACACCTCTCAATGAGGACTCCAGCCTGGCTGTCTCCACGGGGCTTTCCCAGCTAATGAGGTTGGATGTTATAAGTACCTGATTTGATGTAACTCTGTCTTATTCTCCTTTATTGCTTACTATTGCCCTCATCTATGCTCAGATTTCTCTTTTCTTGTTTCTATTAGATTTTTATAATACCAATAAAGTGTTTCTTCCCCTTCAAAACTGAGAGTACAGCTGCCATGAGTCTCTTCTTCAGAATATCTGTGTGTTAGTAAAGTCTGTTAGGTTTCCTGCTCCTGAGAGTAATGGCTTTATGAAGAAGTCATATACTCTCCAGGGCCTGGTGCTTCTGAAAGTGTCTCCTGTGTGTTCTGCAGGCACTCTGCTGCTGTGCTATGCCTGCTTTATCTCTCAAGTCAGTCCTCAATAGAGTTTCTCCTTGCCTGCAGTGGGGAGTGTTTGGACTTTGGCCAGAGTTTGGCGAGTTTTAACTAGGAGTGCTCTGGTCTGCTTCTTGAAAGAGACCTGATGCTATTTCCACTAGAGCTAAAGCTCTGCAGAACTCTATGGTCAATAGACATGGTGCATGTGGGGGTTTGTGCCAATCTTCTGGGGGAGGGGCCCTGCTGAACTGGTTCTTAGGCACACTGACCTGAGAAAAACAGTACCAGCAGAGCACAGGGGGGCAGGGCTTGGTGTAGCAGATTAGGCAATCAGTGTTGCCACGGTGCTGTTTACTGAAGTTAGTTTATGCTGAGGGGTGGAATAGGGAAATGGCACCAGCCAGCTCCTTTGTCCCTGGAGAGAGAGGTTTGTGCTTGCTGGTGTCAGGGAAGCCCTCCCAGAAGAGTAAATAAATGTCCCTCATGTGTCCTAGGTGTTTTTCAGATCACTCTTTTCACACTGTGTCCCTGTTGCTTGCCTGCCTGGAGTAGCACAGTGCACTTTGGGCTCTATCCCAGCCAGGTTGGCTGAGTTTTTAAAACTCCAAACTTTAGGGTCCGGTGTGATGGGGACCTATGCTGTCTTCTGGGGGAGGGTCTCACCATGCTGGGACTGATGCAGGTCTGACCTCAAAGGCCAGTCACACCAGAGCACAGGAGTGTGGAGTTTGGAGCAAAGCACACCATGGAGTCAGTGTCCGGGTTAGCCACCCTCAGCAGGTGTCTCTGTGCCTAGGCTGAGGGGTGGGGGAAGGAAATGGGTCCCACAGGTTCCTTTGTCCCTGGAGAGGCAATGCCACCTCTCAGATGCACTCCAGGAAGGGGGAAACTTCTCTTCCAGTGCTTCTCTGGGTGCTCAGATCATGCGGTCTGCACTTTGCCTCCCCCCCCCCATTACCTGCCTGCCTTCTCTACAGGAGCACTGTAGTGCCCTCAGGCCTCTATACCAGCCACACAGCAGACCTCTAAAGCTCCAGTCTTTGAGCTCCAATGGTTGTAAAAACTCAGGAAAATCAGCCCATTTTCCCAGTCAGTGGCTTCAGACAGTATTTTCCTTTTGTGATCCAATGCTCTACGCTCCTCTCTCTCAATCTCACTGCTCTCTGAGAGCAGGGCTCCCTCCCCTCTGCAACACCCATGATCCTTTTCTCCCCCAAAACACATCTCCGTACCTTTCCACAATGTGGCCTCCTCTCTCCTTCTAGTTGTGCAGTTTGTTCTGTCAGTCCTCAGATCAATTTCTTGGGTATTCAGAAGGATCTGATATTTATCTAGCTGTGTTCAAGGGAAGAGGCAAGCATAGGGTCCTCCTACTACTCTGGCATCTTAGCTGCTCTTGCCTCTTAATGTAGTAATTTATTGCTATTAGCTTCCTGCTTAGAACTATTTTTGCTGCATCCCATAAGGTCTGGTATGTGGTGCTTCCACTTTCATTTGTCTCAAGAAACTATTTCTCCTTTAATTTATCCTTTAATCCATCATTGTTTGGGAGAGTGTTAATTTCCATGTGTTCATGAATTTTCCAGTTTTTCTCATAATTTATTTCTAGTTTTATGCCACTGTGGTCAGAGAAGATTATTTGGTATAATTTAAATCTTAATGAATTTTTAAGAATTGCTTTGTGGCCTAATATATGACCTATTCTAGAAAATGTTTCATGTGCCCTTGAGAAGAACGTGCATTCTGCTGTTGTTGGACAAAACATTCTGTACTTGTCTGGGAGGTCCATTTGGTCTATAGTGTTCAAGTCTGCTGTTTCCTTATCAATTCTCTGTCTGAATGATCTAGCCATTGTTGAGAATGGGTATTAAAGTCCCTAACTGTTATTGTATTGCTCTTTATTTCTCCTTTTACTTCTGTCAGGTTTTGCTTTACATATTTAAGTGCTCTAATTTTGGGAGCATAAATATTACAACTGTTACAAATTCCTGATGTACTGACCTCTTTATCATTATATAATGACCTTGTCTTTTTTTACTACTTTTTACTGCTTACTGCTTTTACTGCTTTTTAAAACATGTTTTGTCTGATGTAAGTATAGTTTACATCTATATTTGTCTTATATAGGTATACTTATATATCAGTATATTGCCTTTTTTGGTTACCATTTGCTTGAAATGTCTTTTTCCATCCTTTTACTCTCATTCTATGTGTGTCTTTAAGGTTAAATTGAGTCTTTTATAGGCAGCGCGTTGTTGGACCTTTTTTTTTTTTAATCTATTTAGCCATTCTATGTCTTTTGATTGGAGAATTTAATCCATTTATGTTTAAAGTGATTATTCAGAAGTAAGGACTTACTATTGCCTTTGTTAATTGTTTTCTGGTTGTTATGTAGATCCATTGTTCCCCGTTTCTTATCCTGCTCTCTTTTTGCGTTTTGATGTTTTTTACTATCAGTATACTTTGATTGTTTCGTTGTGTTCTTTTGTGTAACTACCACCAAATTTTTCCTTGTAGTTACCATGAGGCTTAAATAAAACATCTTAAAGTTATAACACTATTTTAAACTGATAACTTCAATAGAATGTGTAGACTTTTAACTTTTTTCCTTCTCCCCCTCACATTCTAGGTTATTTGTTACAATTTACAGGGTTTTTATATTCTGTAACAATAAGATTATTGTATGTATGGTTATTTTTGCTATGTTCGGGGTTTTTTATAACTTTTAAACTACTGTTTTGAGTTAGTGCACCACCATTACCATATTGCAGAATCCAACTATGACTATACAGGTAGCATTACCAGTGAGATGTATGGTACCTTTTCATGTTTTTATGATGTTAATTAGCATTATTTTATTTGCTCTCAAATAACTCCCTTTGACATTTCTTGTAAAATAGATTTGGTGGTAATAAACTCTCTCAGATTTTGTCTGGGAATGTCTTTATCCTTCCATCGTTTCTAAAGGACAGCTTCATTGAGTAAAGAATTGTTGACTGAGTTATTTTCTTTCAGTATTTTGAATATGTCACTCCATTCTCTCCTGACATGAGAAGTTTCTGTTGAGAAATCCACCTATAGTCCCTTGTATGTAACTTCTCTCTTTTCTCTTGCTGCTCTTAAAGCTCTTTTTCTCTGACTTTTGACAATGTAATTATACAGTGCCTCAGTGTAGCCCTATTCAGATTCAATCTATCTGGGGTCCTTTGGGCCTCACAGATCTGGATGTCTATTTCTCTCCCTGGATTTGGGAAGTTTCAGCCATTATTTGCTTTAAATATACTTTCCATTCCTTACTCTCTCTTCTGGAATTCCCATAACATAAATGTTATTTTCATTGCATCCCACAAATCCAGTAGGTTTTCTTCCCTCTTTTTCATTCTTTTTTTCCTTGTACTTCTTTGACTAGTTAATTTCCAATATTTTAATTTCTAGGTTGCTGACTCTTTCTTCTACATCATAGAAGTCAACTTCTAAAAATCAATATTGAATTCTACTTTTCACTTGTATTTTTCAACTCTAGGATTTCTTTTTTGTTGTTGTTGTTTTTACTGGTTGCTATTCCTTGCCAAACTTATTTTATTCATGCATTGTTTTGTTAATTTCATTTAGTTATCTATGTTTTCTTATAGTTCATTAAACTTCCTTAGAGGATTATTTCTTATTCTTTTGATGGTTCACAGATCTCCATTTCTTTAGGTTTAATTATTAAAGCTTTATTCATTTCATTTGGAGGCATCATATTTACCTGATTTTTTGTGATCCTTGATTCCCTACATTGGTATGTGTGCATTTGAGTAATGGGGCTCCTCTTCCAGATTTTACAGGTTTGCTTTGGCAGAGACTGTTCTTCACCAGTCAGCTCAATTTGTTCTTCTGGGTATGTCTGCTGATAATGTCTTTGGGCAGTGGGGGCCAGCTATCGTGGTCTATTTTGAGGCTAGGCAACTGTTTGAACTCCAAGGAGAGGGATAGTAGGTGTCTCACTGACAGAATAGTTGGATAAGACTATTGGCTTGGTTCCCTACCCAGGTCAGGCTTAGGATGGGCTCTGCATTTGTGAATATTCTGGTCAAACTTACTAGACAGTTGGGACTAGGTACTATAGTAGTAGACAGGGTCATGAATTAGCTTCCCTGCCCTACAAAGATAGCAAGCCTGGGCAAAAGCTTCTACAGCTTGTTGGGGGGGGAGGTGCTGAATCAGGGCTGAATGTGCACTGAGTTCTTTGGTGAGGTAAGGTCACCAGTTTTGTTCTGCAGACAGGAGAAGCCACAGGCTATACTCTGTTCAAGGACTACTGTACATAGTCCCACTATTGAATTCGCTATGCAGCTTCCTGTTTGCTCTTATTAAGGTCTCTGGTTGGACAGGCTGGAGGCTGTATTTAACAACGAGCAGGGCTGTGAACTAGATTTCTTGCCTGGGTGCAGCTGAAGTAGCTCTAAAACTGGTGAAGCTCTCTGCTGTCTTAATTTAAACTGACCTGCATCCCATGGTCCTGGGCTGTACAAGGCCACTGGCTTTGCTCTACAAAGTACTGTCTCTGTCTGCATTTCTCTTGGTATGAACACTGAACTGCACACCTTTCAGGGGTTTTGCCAGATCTTCTTCAGCCAGAAGGGGCTGAAGACACTCTCCACAGCGGTGGGGCTATATCTCAGCCTCTTTGCCAGGACAGGATGGGGAGGAGCCACTCCTCTCAATTTCCCAAACAAGCTCTCTGTTTCAGTGTGGCCTGGAGCCACCCTCAGCCTTCTATGAATTAATCCTTCTGCCTGTGTATAGCACAGGAAGCCTCAACATGGGGTACTAGTTTTGCTGTGGGAGCCATCAACTCTGCTTGTCTGCCTGTCAGCCCTAAGAGTCACATGAGCCTGGAAGGCAGTCTCCATAGTGGGTGGGGCTATGGCTCATCACCCAGCCTCTATGTAAGCGTACTGGGCTCTAGGCTAGCAAACTCTTCCTTCAAGGATCTGAATAAGGCAGATTTGTACCCTTCCAAGTTCCCTGGTCAGAATGCACCCCGACTAGGTTCTGCAGATGAGGAGAGGTGCTATTTGGGATCACTACTTGGGCACTACAGGTGACAACTCTGTCTGCCAAGATCTATGTGCTGGTTGTTGCCAGTCCCTCCCCACTTCTCTACAGCAGTCAGATTCCCAGTGATTGAGCCCCGCAGATTCCCTTGCAATCTTCATGATGCAAGATCAGAGTGAGGGCTCCCACAAAGACCCCCAGGTTCTCTTTTCCTACTGGAAAAAACAGAGGCTCAAGGGAGATTTCTCTGTATGGTGCTATGCTATCCTGGGGAGGGGCAATGTAGTTAACATGTAGCTCTTTCTGTTACCCTTCTAATGGACTTTGCCTTGGTCTCTGAAGTGCAGGGACCTGCTTCAGCCTCACCCCATGTTCTAGAATTCTCTCAGTGATATCTTGTTCTTGAATAGGTATCAGCTGTTCTTCTTGTGAGGGGAGCAAAATCAGGAATGACCTACGTTGGCATATTGGTGATGTAATTCTCCAAAGCACATAATTTGAAATACATTCTCAGCAGCTATATTCTCAATGTTGAAATTCACTGTTTCCAAAATCATTAAATAAAGATGTACTTTATGAGCTTACTATTCATTGACAATACAGGAAGTATAATAAAATTATACTACTAAGCTACTAATCTTGAATAATGTGCCATGAACTTGCATTCCACAAGGACAGAAGCCTTAGCCCTTACCTACCAAAAATGAGTTTAAGGCTTCTAATCCCTTAAAAATGTTCTAGAAATTTAATGAAATTACTAGCCTACCATCTACGAGAATTCTTGAAGCAATTCCTCAGGATTTCATTCGGAGAATAAGGCCCTAAGTCAATTAAAATGCACGATTCTATGCTAGGTGGGAATACACAAAAGCAAGTTTTTGGTTTTTGAAAATACACTGTGTGAACACAAAAGCAGCATATATAATTGATGACAAAAAGATGTACATATATACCTACCTTGTACAGAAACATATACATATGTGTATGTATCATGTTTATAGTGCTAAAAAGTATTTTACAGTATTGGTAAACTAAACTTTAAAAGACAACTAAATGTGGAAATAATTACAAATATGTTTCTGAACAATCAGATAGACTCTGCAGTGTAAAAGAAAAACAAATGGTTCATTTGAAACATGAATATCAACAAAATTCTGAAGAAAGCCAAAATAAAGAAAATACTTAAGGAAAAAAAAATTTAAGGCTCAAGAAGTCTTCCTCATTTTCATCTCATTACTTAGAAAACTCAACCCTAAGCAAGACAACAGTAGAAGCCAGGAGACCAGGTTCTAATTTACATTTTACCACTATTTCACTTTGCCACTTAAACCAATGAAACCTGTCTACATCTTAGCTATCTCCTCCTTAAAATGAGGAACTAGATTAGATGATTTCTATAGCTGCCTCTAATTTTAATAGTCTAGGATTCTGATTACATTCTGGCTTGAGACCAAAAATCTTCAGAGCAACATAAAGCCTACCACTTTATGATGATGGAAACTTTACAGATAATATTCCCACAAACATTAAAGAGGGGCAAAAGCCTGATGGCAGTAGAATGAAAAACTTATACTCCCCCAGAGAGGTACATGATTCATTCCTCACTTCATTCAGAGCTTAGCCAAAATACCCCTCAACACAAAGGTCTTTCAACACCCCACGTAACAACCTACCCATTGTTCACTGAACACTGCCATTTTATATTTTTCTTCCTAGCACCTCTTATGTTTTTCATGTTTAATATTTTGGATGTTTATAATTCCTCCACTAATATAAACTCTATGAGAGCAGTTTTGTTTTGTCTTGTTTTAATTCACAGCGGTGCTGCCAATAGAATGATACTCCATATACCAACGGAGCTCAATGAATGTTTGTTGATTGAATGGTTGATGCTTTCAACAATAAGTAGACCCACGTGACTGGATCCATAAGGCTGGAAAAGTAAGCTGGAACATGTTATAGCAGGGTTGGTACAACATTCTAAGGCACAGTTGTCCAATAAAACCTTCTGTGATGATAGAAATATTTTAAATTGGTGCTATCCAATTCAGTAGTCACTAGCCATGGTGGCTTTTGAGTACATGAAATGAAGCTGTGATTGAGGAAGTTATTTTATTTACTTTTAATTAAGTTTACATTTAAATGTAAAGACCTGAATACAGCTGTGGTTACCCTCTTAAGCTGTGCATTTTCTACGGAATTTGGAACTTCAAAGCCAAAGAGCCATGAAAGATTTGTAGGAGGAAAAATAATGGGATAAGAACTATATTTTGAAAAATAATACTGAAAGTAATGTTTAGAATGAATTGGAGTAGAGAGAAACTGGAAAACAAAACAGACAGAAACTGCAAAAATCTGGATGTTAGGGACTGAGCACCTGAATTAGGGCAGTAACAGGACGAATGGAAGGGGAATACATGATTGGGAAACACTGAAGAGGCAAAATAAACAGGATTTTGATTTTTTTTTTTTTTTAATGTCTGCATGATCGGGGCACCTGGGTGGCTCAGTCGTTAAGCGTCTGCCTTCGGCTCAGGGCCTGATCCCAGTGTCCCCTGGATCGAGCCCTGCATCGGGCTCCCTGCCCCCCCCGGGAGCCTGCTTCTTCCTTTCCCAGTTCCCCTGCTTGTGTTCCCTCTCTCACTGGCTATCTCTCTCTCTGTCAAATAAATAAATAAAATCTTTTTAAAATTTAAAAAAATAGGGGCGCCTGGGTGGCACAGCAGTTAAGCGTCTGCCTTCGGCTCAGGGCATGATCCCGGCGTTACGGGATCGAGCCCCACATCAGGCTCTTCCGCTATGAGCCTGCTTCTTTCTCTCCCACTCCCCCTGCTTGTGTTCCCTCTCTCGCTGGCTGTCTCTATCTCTGTCGAATAAATAAATAAAATCTTTAAAAAAAAAATAAATAAATAAATAAAATAAAAAAATAAACGCCCACATGATCAGACAAAGGCTAAGAGAGAAAGAATACACACCATGATTCATGTTCAGCCTAAGAGAGAGAGACTATCCACCATGATTCATGTTCAGATTTCCAGGAAGCCCTCTACAGGTCACTCCTGCAATTCATGGGCAACAGGGATGTTAAGAATTCCCAAGAGTTCTCGTTTTCCCAAAGAATAAGTGTGTAACACAAACCACATCTTTCAACCTCTCTTCATCCATGTTTTGGTGTACCTTCTTTATCAGTGGAAGGATACCCACCCCTTTCCTTTTGGGTTGGGTTTTGAGAATTTAGAGGATTCTCCAGTAAAAGTACCATAACTCCTACAGCATAGGACAAGAATGAAATAATAGCAACAAATGGCCCCAGAAAGAAAAAAAGGGGATGGATTTGTGGAGAAGCAGGAAGACTAGTTTTTTACCAAACTATGCTGAAGCATGTGCATTTCAGCTCACCCAGAGTCTGCTTCCGTAACTATTCAGGGATCAGGGTTCTCATGATTTTCCCCAGGATTTGGCTTGCATACTTGGGAGCAAATGATACATGACTTCCCTGTCATTCTTCTAGACCTCACTCATGAGCCATCTTCTGCCACTGTAGCACCATTCCAGCACCATTGGGACTTCTCTTTTCAGTCATGCCTGCTGAGTCTTGGCTCCTCCAACTCCCAGGGCCTTGGCCAGAGAAGCTCTGAGCCAGGATTTTGATGTTTTTAACTGTGAGCCCATCTTTGCTGCCACAGGTGATTAGAATGAAAACACCACCACTAACAAAAGAACCCAGGTAGTAGAGAAAAACCATACTAGTATCAAGAAACACTCACTGATAAAAATTCAGATCATTTTGAATACTTTTTAAATTCAGATGCCAAAGTATCAGTCTTGGTTTAAAAAACAAATGCATAAATTAAAAAAAAAAAATCAATGCTTGCCTGCCTAGTTGGTCAAAAAACAAGTCCATCTAAATTCTGTATCCAATTTAAAGTTGACATTAAATTAAGACTGTTTCTAACATTAGATATATACATGTGTGTGTGCTTGTACACACACACATATATATGAAATATATGTAAGCACATACACATATAATTTGAAAAATAATTTAAAACTTAAAATGTTATCAAATAAATCCACTTTGTTCCTTATTCCTGTAGAAAGCCATCTGGGACAAGCAGGCACAGGCTTTTTTTTAAATGG
This sequence comes from Ursus arctos, assembly GCF_023065955.2. Classification (NCBI taxonomy): domain Eukaryota; kingdom Metazoa; phylum Chordata; class Mammalia; order Carnivora; family Ursidae; genus Ursus; species Ursus arctos. The sequence continues at coordinate 24,627,277 of NW_026622775.1, forward strand.
AGGAATACATTTTTATTTTAAGTTCACATTTAAACAGTGAAACCCTTTCTATCACAACACAAGGAAGACTTCTCCCATATTGGCAACTGTTTTTATATGGTTGGCAGGTTTCAATGGGTCTGAACTCATATGAATAAATTCCAACTACTCCACTGGATGAAAAGCTCACACACTTCCGCTTTTAAAGATGAAGTAGAAAATAACTGTCAGATGTAAGAAGACTACAGAGTGATTTAATATTTCATCAACAAAGAAGCCTTGACCCTTATTTGCACTATTAAAATCTTAATATAAAAAAGTCAGAATTCAGAAGCAAATAAAATTCCTTGGCAGACCAAGAATTCTTGCCACCTGTATCTGAAAGCAGAAGGAAGCATACTCTGCGTTCAGGCTCTGTAATAAGCACATTAAAGTCAAAGGTGCATCTATATATCCCAAGCTAAGTAAAAATGAAAAGAAATGCCTGAGGGCTCATGTTCTGAATAAAACTGTCTACATTTTGAGAAATTCTACTCTCTATGGACTTCTAATGATTACCACAGCAGGAGATTGAGCCAAAGAGACTCAAAGGAAATTGAAAAGCATGATTTTCAGGGAAAACCCCAACACCCAGAAGAATGATAATATAGATTACTCAGATTTCAATCTATATCAACTAGTAAGACAATGTATTTGTGTTTGGACAACAGCAGCATGATAGAATATAATCCATCTGAGAGACTAGTATATAATAGCTCCTTTCCTATTGTCCTTCTGAAAGACAAGTGATTATAATTATGGAGTACAAGAAACTTTTCAAAGAATTAAGATTTCAAACCTAGGAACTACTAAAACTTTTCAAAATGAGAAATCATACTGAAGAGCAACCATAGGTAGGAGTACGTGCAGAATATGGTTCACCACTTAATGGCTAATGCTAGTCTAGGTTCAGTCTTATTTTGAACAACTAAATTTTCATTAGAATTCAGTATTATATGAATAATATAGTAATTTCTAAGAATTAAACAAATTATTCATAGCCTTATGCTAGAAGGCAAATGAGGATTAGAAAAATCTCACAACTGTGAGCATATTTATCTGAAGGTACTACAATGAACTAGATACTACATTTTAATTTTTTTCAGAATTTATCAATTCATTGCTATATTTTCATCACTTTGTGTAAGCAAGCTCGAAAGATAGATATTCCCTTTTTTTTTTTTTTTTTTTTTTTACCACTTCCCTTGCCTATCCCGTAACCTCAGAGGTATAACCTCTGATTATATGATTCGGATCCAGCAGAAGCACTTGCAATTACTGAGTCTGTTTTTAAAGAAAAATTCCTGGGATATAAGGTTGGAACTTACCCCATTACAAACATCTAAGTGTGATTTCAAGGTTTTAAAGCAAATAAAACTTATATATTCTAAAACTGTATTAGCTTAAATGGAAATAAGTATATTCTTAGGAATAAACTTTCAAAACGGCAACCATAGTCAAATCTATTGCAGACAAATGGTGAGTGAACTTCTCTAATTGGATCTTTTTTCTTGTCTTGCCCATCTTGCCCTTATTTCACTTACCTAAAATACTTGCTAAAAAGCAAACAAGGAAGAAAGTCTATTTGCTAAGCAAGTTGTCCTCGAAAGACTCCCTATGACTCACCCCAAAATTCCTCAAAGAAAAAGAAAATACATTAACTAACATGTGAAACAACAGGAATAACTTTTGAAAAGATTATAAATGTAAATAATTTTATTTGAATATGGATAAGGCAAGAATGCTCATAGGGAGAAATTTGGAAGTAGTTTAAATTAGAGTAGGGCTCTTTCACTTATTTTTAAATTGGCGATGTCATGTAAAATATGTGAATTCGTAACTTTAAAGTTTGGAACTGCATTTAAGGAGACACATCAAAGGAGTCTGAAAAAAAATGAGATTTGAGTACATATTTTAACTCATAATTTCCTAGTTTGTCCTTGAGTATATTATTTAATGTCACTCATTCTCATACTTTTCATCAATATGATTATAATTATATATATTTTATATGAATATATATATATTTATAGTTTTCATGAGATAACTGAAATGTCATATGTACAATATCTGGTAAAGAGGAAATTTTCCATGTAGTCAGATACCTAACTAACATGAAGTAGGACCAATGCTAAAATCAGTTGGGGAGATTCTTTATCCAAAAAGCACTATCAGAGTAAAACTGATTTCAAAGCCAACCCACTTTTATCCATACTTACTAGATAGTGAGGCCTACTGTAAACAACTCCCAAGAAGATGAAAATGAGCAAATTAAGATTGCCTCCAAGTTAACCTAGAAAAATCAATATACAAGAAAGTGACAGAATTGCTCCCAATAAGCAAGACTTGATTATAATCTAAAAATACCACCATCTCTAAACAAGAATGTATCAATCAGAAAAGGTTTGGTTGGTTAAAGAAACATAGACAAAAGGAATTACAAACAGTAGCATTGGTAGGAAAGAATAGGAAATTTTTTTAAAAGGCACTAATCATAAAGAAAAAGATACACTGAACTGATGTTAAAAAAGAACTCCCTGGGGAGCCTGGGTGGCTAAGTTAAATGTCTGCCTTCTACTCAGGTCATGATCTCAGCATCCTGAGATCAAGCCCCACATCGGGCTCCATCCTCAGTGGGGAGCCTGGTTCTCCCTCTCCCTCTGCCTTCTGCTCCCCCTGCTTGTGCTTGCTCTCTGGCTCTCTCTCACTCTCAATCTGTCAAATAAATAAATAAAATGTTTAAAAACAAACACAAAACAAAACAACTCCTGCTCATCAAAACATACACTAAAAGAGTACAAAAACAACCATTATATGAAATATTTACATCACATATAATAAAAACGGGCTCCTACCCAGAATTATAAGAAAAAAGAAATAACAAGAAATGACAAATTGAAAAATGGTAAAAAGAACTGAACCGGCAGTTCATAAAAGTACAAATCCAAAAAATTTATGATACTCATTGGTAATTAGAGATACTTAAGTGAAACCTGTCACGGAACTTGGCTGCACACCTATGAAATTATCAGATAACTAAGATTTCAGCTGATGCCATGGGTTATTAAATATGTGAGAGCAATGGGAACTCACATAAACTGCTGATGAGAGGTATATAGCTACAGTTGCTTTGAAAATACATTATCATCTAGTAAGCATGAATCTCACATAAAATTGTGCAGTTATAAGAGGATAAATATACAAAAATGTTCGTAACAGTGTTTGTGATAGGCAAAAAAAAGAATATAACAAACATATACAATAAAAATTTACAAGTTGTAAAGAAAACAAATTAACCACAGCCAACCTCAATGATATATATGATTCCTATATAGTATTAATTGAAAGAAACATAACAAAACATGTAATAATATTTTGTTTATATAAAATTAAAAATACATAAAACTATTATTTTACTATGTGAATAGCAAAATTTTAAAGAAAAGTAATGAAGTGATTCACTTAAAGTCAGAACTATTCTAATGAACACAGATGGGAAGATAATCATTAAAAGAAACAGCATATTTTCAGATTGCTGGAATGTTCTATGTCTTGATATGGATGGTGGCTACCTAGGTGATCACTTTATAATTATTAATTATATTGTACATTATGTATTACATATTTTTTTGTATTTTTGTTATATTTCAAACTTTTTTAATATTTTAAAAATTTGGCCATGCCCATTGTAAATGGGTTGAAAAGTGACCTTCCAAAAGGTCTTTCCACCCAGAACCTCAGAATGTAATCTTATTTGGAATTGGGTTTTATAACTGTAGTTAAGATAAGAATCTCTAGAGACCATCTCTAGGACCATTTAAGGTGGGTCCTAAATCCAACAAGTTTCCCTATAAGCCACAGGAAAAAAAGAGACACTTAGATATAAGGAAGAAGGCCATGCAAAGATGGAAGAGGCAACTGGAGCTACACTGGCATATGCCAAGGAAAATTGTGAGCCACCAGAAGTAGAAAAGGCAAAGGAGAATTCTTCCCTAATAGAGGCTTTGGAGGAAGGCAACATTGATTTTGGATTTCTGCCCTCCACACCTTTGAGAGAACAAATTTATGTTGTTTTAAGCCACTCAGTGTGTGGTAACTTGTTACAGCAGCTAGAAGAACTAATACACTCATTCTACAGACAATATTGTACACTGAATCCTTTACATTTTGGGCTGTGGAAATGGCCTTGGTTACAATTCTGACTCATTTACAAACCTCGGACAATTCATAATTTTTTGTAACTTCAGTTTTCTCATGTGTAGAATGAGAATAATACTATCAACCTAAAAGTGCTGTGGTAAAGGGTAAAAAAAAGCATTAAAAGATCTCAGTACATTATACCTGTTAAGGGCCTGGATAATTATACACATTTATATACTCTCCTCACAGTGTGCCACAAATAATGGACTGTTCTTCAGAGAAGACCATCATGAGATGAGAGATGAATAAATTAAATAATTTTGGTAATGCTATAAAATTAAATTAAATCAACTTGCCTTAGTCTCATTTCAGGAACACCTAGCAACTAGTCCCAGAAGAGGCTTAACTACGTGAAGTAAAGAAGCTTTTCTAGTCACACAGGTCTTTACCGTTCTGGTCTCTGTGAAGTTAGTTACTCATTGTTGTGGTTAAATACATTCTGCTGCTTATACTGTTGTTCAATAAGAAACGATACCAGAGAAAGGGAAATAATTTCAATATATTCAAAGAATCACGTTATTCACCAACCTTGAAAAACACTTAAATGAAGACTTTTTAGGAAAGAAACTATTGGTCCTTCCCTAAGAAGAAATCATAGCCTTTTTCTGTTCTGTACACTTATCTGAACCTCCAGTGCAAAGCATGGTTCTAAAGAACAAAATCACCTAAAAATATAGTCACCAACTACATAGACATTCATGGTATCATTTTCATATAAACAAAATTAATTCTAATTATAACATTATCACAGTTATCATAATTGTGCTTTATTTAAATTTTTAAACAATGAGAGATCAAACAAAACTAAAAATAATGAAATGTAAACACAAGCACTAATTCCCTTTTTAAGGCAATATTTATAGTTCAAAGAAGATTTGTAGTATTAATTTTATTTAAAATATGATGATCAGCTTATGCTTTGGAAACATAATTAGAACATGTAACTTTGGCACCTAATCTAGTTTCCTGGTAAAACTGTTTTGAAATTTGTCATCATTAGAAGTTTTTTTTCCACTAAAAGCTTACTCAAGCATTGTCCATTCTGACTAAACCTATCCATTCACCTTCACTGAGCTCCTTACCTTCCTAACTAAAAAGTATTAAGTTGGATGGTGGTTCAGAGCAGAGATCCTTTTTTATTTTTTTTTAAGATTTTTTTTATTTATTTGAGAGAGAGAGCAAGAGAGAGAGGACGCGCTGGGGGGAGGAGCAGAGGGAGAAGCAGTCTCGCCCATGAGTAGGAAGTCCTATGCAGGGCTCGATCCTAGGACTCCCAGGGAGATCCTGCCTATTTTTTTTTAAAGACTTATTTATTTTTAGAGAGACAGAGGTGTGTGGAGGGAGAGGCAGCAGGGGAAGGAGAGGGAAAGAACCTCAAGCAGACTCTGCGCTGAGCACAGAGCCCAAAGTGGGGCTCAATCTCCTGACCCTGAGGTCATGACCTGAGCTGAAACTGAGAGCAGGTCACTTAACCAAATGAGCCATCCAGGTGCCCCTAGAGATCCTGCCTAATTAAGAAGAAATAGATAGATTGTGATTATGAGTTGACAAAGGGTCTCTTACGTATAAAATTTTAGATCTAGTATTTAGCAACTCTGGGTCTCAGTTTAAGTCATTTAATCTTTCAGACCTAAGTTTATTCACTTATAAAATGGAGATGATAATACCTACAGCAAAGGGTTAGTGCATATAAAAGCATTCAATACATCAATAGATAACATCACTTAATAAATATTAATTGGACATTAGCCTTAACACATCCTCCATATCTGAGTCACCTCTTTCTGAGTTAGCTTTATTCTTCACAAATCCTGTATTTTTGGACTACTGTCCTATCTCTCTCATCTCTCATCCAAGCCTTTTGAAGGATTTGTTTGTTTCTCTTTAGTTCCTCATCTCCCATTCATTGCTCAACCCACAAAAATCTGACTTCACAATAAGGTTTTTTAATATACATGCTGTGATTTATACATATCTACATTTCAAAATGCAATCTATATGCCAGTGACTTAATATAGGACTGTGAGATGCATACTCCATCTTCCATTCCCCTATTTCTATTTAAATATAAATAAAGCCATTTTTTTTGTTTTGTTTTTAGCCTTCCATGTTACCACACAGAGTAAAAGATAATATTTCCAGGGCTTCCTGGTAACCTGGTGAGATACAACTAAATTCTTGTGAAAGAGATATAAGCAGAATGGAGTGAAAGTTTGGCTAAGTCTCTTTAAAAGGGAGGAGCTATGCCTTCTTCCATTTTGCTACTGGAGACACCACTGTGATGGAGCATTTACACTAGAAAGTTTGGACCCTGTGAAAGGAGTGCCACACCTTGGAATGGCAGAATGAATATCTGAAATAAGTCTGGATGACTTCTTTAGTGCTCAATTCAGCCTAAGTTGCCTTCCACTATGCTTCTCCCACAAAAGTGAAAAAAGTCTCTATCTTGTTTAAGCACCTACGATATGGGAGTTTTCCCTCTCTGTGCAGCTTAGCTAATTCGATCAATTCTATATATTTGAACCAAAACTTTCTGATGAGGTCCAGTCCTATATCACAGATTGCTATTTCATATTTCAAAAGATCCTCAAGGTTAATGCATCTGAAACCAAAACAGTTGTGTCCCCCAAACTTCTTTCCCATATATGTCTCAATTAACCATACCAGTATATGCTCACTTATTCAAAACCTACATTCCCTTGGATGCTTCCTCTCTCATTTGTATTATAAATATGTATTATATATTTATATATAGTTTACAATATTACCTTGAATTGACTTGAATTCATCTCCTCCCTGAGTTTACCCCCATTTCAATAGTATATTCTTATCTCTTACTCAATTACAGAAATGTAATGCTACAAATCAATACGTTTACTGAATTCTATACATTTGAGCAGGACATTTTATGATATTGGCCAATAATATCAATATTTTTATAAGCATTAGTAATGTCTAAAACACACAGACAACAGTGGCAATTTTTCTAGTAATAGGCTAAACACAGACTCCAATATTATTCACAGGACGTTTCATCCACACATTCTTAACATAGGGAACGGAGTACTTTAGAAAATCAATTGAACATTCTGGTATGATTGGTGATACAGTTTTACTGATGAAGGAATTCAATCAGTATATAAATATACGTATTTTTAACTCATCTTTATTCCAGTGGAAGAAAGATCAGATTTGAATTCTGTAGTTAGCAAGTAATAATTTCTCACAAGAACGTTTTGCCATCTCAGCTAACGTAAACAATTATTAATGTGAATTCACTAAAGTAAAATAATGAAAACTTTGAATTACCGAATAGTTTTACAAATTAAAATTATTTACATGACTTCTGGTTAAACATGGCTTCCTCTGATGCCTCTCAAAACTGTATTAAAATGACAAGTAAATTAATTTTTGAGAAGTTACCTATCCAGAAGAGAAAGAGAAGAAACCACACCGGCCGAGAGATGTCAGAAAATTTTAGGTATAAGAAAAGTGGATGGACATAGTACTGCAAATAAAACCAATGCTAAAATGCCCTCACAGGAAGAAAACCAAGTGGCTCCTTATACACCATAAATTACTCAGAAATTGGAGTTACCAGTGAGCACATGGGATAAAACTGAAAATAATGAGATTTATTAAAAGATGGACTAGATCACTTCTCAGATCTTTTTAATTTTCCCCCCAGTCCTAAAAGTACCCTTCCCTCCCCTCAACATACATTAACTTTATGGAAATGGTAAGTACAAGAGACTTTTATCTCTGGGTCTCCAGACAAGGGTGACAGAGGTGGAGGTGAGGTACCCAAATGAAAACAAAAGGTTTAACACGGAAATCTGCATAGTCAAAAGTGGCCCGTTTCATGTTTATCTGCAAGAGATTAGAAGATCCTGCTCTATGAAAATTAGTCCGGGATAAATGATCCCAAACATTCATATTTAAGAATTCCTGATTAAATGATTCTTCCCACTCTGAGGGACATGTATCATTCTCATACCGACCCTTGTATACTGAGCATCCAGCGAACTTTTATTCTAATCATTAAAGCAACATTTTAGTTGTGCTTTAAAACTGAATGGATGGTCAATGAGCACCACACATAAAGCAATCCTATAAATGAAAAATATTGAACAAAATCAACCAACAGAAAATAGGATCTGAGAAGAAAGAATAAATACAAGAGAGCATAATTCAGAAGAAAATATTTTTTTCTCAGAGAGGTATTAAAAAGGTACATTAAGAGTAAAAAAAATCTCTTATAAGTTAAATATATGCTAGCAGACATAAAAACATCCAGTAGAAATCTTGGAAGATCAAATTGAGAAAAAATTTAGGAAAAAAATTACAAAGACACAGAAAATAGACAGGAAAATATAATAGAATTAAGGCACTGATTTAATTGAGTTTCAAGAAAAATTAGAACAAAATAGAGAAAGTTTAAGAAACAATATCAGAATATTTCCAAAAACATATATATATGTATGTATATATATGTGTGTGTGTGTGTATATATATATATATATATGTATTTTTTTTTTTTAATTTCCAGGAATGGCCAGCATCCTCCCTGTACGGAAGGATGAAAGATTACTCCAAACTTTGCTGTGAAAGAGGAGCAGGCAAGGGGGTCAATGCTCAGAGGCGAAGACCATTTGCTCTTCTTTGCTCCCCCTTTTATTGGTCCTTCAGGATAATCACAAATCCTTATCACTGTTCCTCAAGCACTTGATGTGTGACAAGGGATCTTACTGAAACTAGGAGGATCTGTTCAAGGGAATGATACGTTATGCTAATCTGTGTGTTCTACAAATTCTGCTAAACATAGCCTCAGGGACAACGCATACAGCTCTTAGATCACAGGGTGGCTGTTTGGGCTAAGAAAGCTCCAGGAGGGCAACTCCCCGAGGCATTCCAGCAGGTGGTCATGCAGGCCTAGGCATTCCAAAGGCCTATGCCCTTCTCCAAAACCTTCTCTTGCCCCCAGCAGCCTCAGTGATACATTTTAGCAAGCCAGGTATTATGGATGATTTCATACTCTACATTAACCCCCAACATAAATATATGTATTTTAAAAAACACACATATTTTAGAATGCAAAATGGTCCAGTGAGTACTCAGCTCAATGAAATGTGGTTGTTTGGTTTTGTTTTTTTTTTTTTTTGTCTCGTTTTGTTTTGCGTGGAGCAGCACACAGGTTGTATCATCTTGAAATTTAAGAATACCAAAGATAAAGAGAAAAATCCTAAAATCTTCTGGAAAGATAAATAAGCACAACAGGTCACATTACACAGCACTCGGTTTAGAATCAGAATGTCAGAAGATTTTTCAAGAGCAACCCTGGAAGCTAGAAGAAATGGAATCTTCAACTTCTGGAAAAATAAACATTTCTGAACTAGAATTAGATTTTCAGTCAAATACAATGTTCAACAACGTCTCTCAGAATTGTATGATCACAAAAATGTGATCCCAAGACAAACCCCTTTCTCATACGTTTCCGGAGGACACATTCACCTAAAATTAAGGAATAACCTAGAAGGAGGATAAATATAAACTGGACACAAGAGAACACACAGGAAATTTCCAGATGATCATGAAAGGAAGTCCTGGAATTGATAACTGTATCTCTGACCTGCAGCTCAGCTGCTGCAAGATAGAATAAGATGCTGGCAGTGAAAAGGGAAAACAAAAAAAGAATCTAAAAGGTCACCTGATATGTACGTACTAAGGGAGTTTTACGGTGTTTCTGGAGAATTTGGAGTGATAGGTATATACAAATTAAAGACATAATTCATCATCCACTTCAGATAAAATCCATTTTACAAGAAAGCAATTACATTCATACTATATGACATTTAACTCAGACTTAAACAGATTACATACTTACAATAATGTAAACACCAAATAATGTTTTAACCAAAATTATAATAAGACTCCAGTGGGATAATGGAAGGTTTAGAAGACTGTTTTTATACGTATGAATGGATTGTTAAAAGAACTTCTATTCTGGGACATTAATAGCTATATGCAGCCTAAAATGCAGAGGTCAAGAAACAAAAATATCAATGAGGTATTTAGATACATAGCTAGAAATATCAAAAGAAAAAGCTTATAAAGTTTAAAATACTTATCCTTGGTGACTAGGTATCTTGGATGGGGAGGGTGGGAGCAGAAAATCCCAGTTTTTTGCACACTGAACTATTTAGTTAAAATATATGCAAATGTATTACATTAAAAAAATTAAATCAAAAATTAGTTCTTTTTAAGCAACTGGAACCTGAAATATGCTAAAATCTAAAACAAAGAAAATATTTCTTAGGAACATAAACGCCATAATTAATAAGTTGAAACTGTCATGTCAAAGTGATTGAAAAATAATGCTTTGAACATTTTCAACTATTTTTAAAACTTTGAAAACTGCTTCATCTGTAAGTATGTATACTTCTCCTATATAATTTTTTACGCTATTTATTTGTTTAGTACAATCTTTCCCACTGTGTCAAAAAAGTCCAATACTACACCAAAATTTTCAGAAATTCTCAATCAAGTGTGAATTAATATATGATAGACGCTAGACAGCAAAATCCCAAATGCTGGCATAAATTCTGCTTCTGAATCAACCTCAACTAAAAAGTAGCAAAACTGAAAATAATCTCCATAAAAATCCAATAATTTACAACGTAAAAAAAAAATCACTGGTAAGAAAAAAAAGGTCTTCATCATCTATCTGAGTTGAGGGAGGAAACATAAACAAAATGTTACTCATTCTATTACTTGTGCATTCAATTCTGCAATTTACGTTCCTCTCGTGTTCATTTTAAGAAAAGTTACTCTTTGCTTTTTTATTAAAGTGCGAGGGAAAGGAAAACATTAATGGGATTGGCCTGGTATAATGCATTTGCAAAGGTGAAACCTTAAAATGAAATCGAATGGGGCACAAGAAATCAAATGAGCTTAAGGATTTAACTATAACCAGGGAATAAAAGGTTATTCACTTTTGCAAAATCAAAGCAGTCTCTGATGAGTCTAATTAATGAATAAAATTATTGTTTCTTTTACAATAGACCTTTAAACTATTTCTACTCAGCAGTCTCAAAATGATTTCACTAGTAGCTACTGGAGTTATTGAGCTGAAATGGCAGCTGCTGTTTTTCTTAGTTCTCTTTATTCCATAAAAGGATTGGTAACTTATATTGGGGTTCCAAACACTTTGCTAGCAACTCCCCTCTGCTTTGTTTCTCCCCAGAAAGTTTAATCTAATTTAGAGTATTAAAAGGGGAAGAATCAGGTTATTTTTATATAGTAATTAAAAGTATGATGCCTTTTATTCAATTGCTTCTAAATTAGGACTGCCCTTATAAAGAAATATTAAGCTGAAACAGATAAAGTTCATCTTCATAAACACTACAATTAACTGGGGATGGAAGGATCTATATGTAAGCCAAGTTCTCTACACCTGTGGTTTACCAATATCTACATGAAAGAAAGATTAAGCAGCTTTCCAAACTGCATTTTGAACTATTCAGTAGATGTCAAAATACTAAATCCCTTACTCTTAAAGATCAGTGAAATCTGTTTTCATATTTGAATACTTCTTTACCATAAAAACATATTCATGCCTTTCTGGTATCAAAAAAAAAAGACTGATATTGACCCTAGATTTAACCATAGAGAGGCTTCAACAAAATATTACTTAGACAAAAGTATACAGTCTGGAATTTTTCAGTGAGTCATTTAGAGTGAATAAAACTAAATCAAATGAGCAGAGAGAAATGTAAAAAGGTGAAAAATCCCCTGATTCAATTAACTAAAGGCAGGCTCCCTCTGACTTCTTACAACTAAAGATTCTTCTGTGGATACAAGTAGGCTAATTAAATAGGTAGCTTTGTGCTTCTTAATTACTCACATTTCTCCCATAAAGATATTATATGAAATTTAACAATCATTCTATAGAAACTAAAACACACATTTCCAACTGCATGTGATGAAATTATTAGAAACAAGACATCCATAAGCATGTATAATATAATTATATATATGGTATACCGTACTGTACTGAGCTCAATGTATGTAAATGCAAGAATGATTTTTTAAACGTGATTATTTTAACATTTAGGATTAAAAATATATTCATTAACTGCATCGCAAATCTGTAAAATAGGAAATTCTTTATCTAAAAAATAGGTTTGCTGCAAATCAGGTATGGCAAATAAGTAAGCTAAATACATATGGAGCATCTTTTAAAAAATAGATTAAATACGATCTATAATGGTACAATTTATTCATCAAAGTCTAAAAACATAATCCACACAAAATAATTTTCTTTACAAAAGAACTTTAAAAATAACTAATCAAGGACTTCACAAACTTCTTAAATACATAAATGTAAAGGATTATTATCACTAATGTAATTTACTATTAACTTTGTATAAATGTGGAGCACTGTGTTGAAATCATTCTGAAATGTATTAAAAATGTCTCTTTCTTATTAAAAGGACTACAGGCAAAAACATTTAACCTTTTCTCTGTCTTCGTTATGTACATCATCACATGTGTAGCACTTAACTGAATTCGTACAGATTTCTGTCTCTCTGTTTTCAAATCTGGTGATACTTCTACCCACATCCTGCCTGTCATCCATCTCTTCTCATCTGTATACAGATACACGCTAGAAAGAACTAAACAATGGCTCTCAAATCAGGTACTCAGACTAGTCATATTACCTTACCACTTTTCATATGAAATTTTTTAACTAAAAAAAGTTTTTGTAAGTACCGAGCACGATGTCCCAAACATGTAGGACTTCATTTCACATTTTTCAATAAGTGAGTAAATAAGTAAATGAAGTTAGTAGCAAATAAATAAGCTTGGGAGATAGGCATTTTGCTAAATAAAACTAGGAAATTTAGGCAGGCAGGAGAAAATCTTTCAGAGCATTAAAACAAGAGTGAGCATTTTGTAATCACAGATTATGCATTCACAGAGGACATGACTTGTTCTAAAACCACTGCTTGCATAAGAATGGTATTTTTGCAAAGGGCAATGGAAGCAGGCTCTTGGAGCAGTCAAGTTTGATGAAGTTCTTTGTCGTCAGTTTCCATGTGAAACTTTCTTGTTCAAATGACGATAACTACATTTTCTTTTTCACTTTTAATTTATTTTTATTATTGCTTAGCCATTCCTCATGGAAGATAAGGGTTTTGATAATGTAACCAAGAAATTCTTCCAAGGTCTCCTTCTGGGAACTCAACATCTTAAACCACAGTTTTACCTCCACTGACACATTCTTAAATACTACCTTACCTTTCTGCCAAGGGAAAAAAAAAAAGGAAGCCTACGCTATATCCAAACATCCCTTTACACCTTTTTTCTTTAAAAGCCTTTTTGCCATTAGAATGACAAAGTTATTTTAATGGTTCTCCCACTAATTTAGTGTTTGGGGCAAATTGCCTAGTGGGAAAACATTCAATTTAATGGCTAATGAGAAATCTACTTTAAAGCAACTCCTGAAGGAAATCTTAAAAAAAGAACAGCTAAAGTTGTGTTTGTGTTCTCTTTCCATGGCAAACCACCATAGTCACTTACTAATAACACACTCTATTTCATATGTGAATTCTATAACCCTCACAGATTTCAGAGGTACTTAATTTTAAATTAAAAGATCCTCTTAACCTGTTCAGCTTTTCCTATTCTTCACAGCACTTTCCACCTTCTGACATACTAAACGATTTATTTATTTAATACATTCATTTATTGTTGTCTGTACACACACACACACACACACACACACACACACACACACGGTAAAATGAAGGCAATATATCCCAAACACCTTGACACATGGTAGGTGCTGAATATGCATTTCTTGAATGAATAAATGAATAAACCAAAATTTCTTGCCATTTTTTAATTTCAAATTGAAGTTACATGGAGCATAACAATTTATTAACTTCTGAGGAGGGCCCTATATTTAATAAACTTGAGTTCATAAACTTTAAATCTAGATTATCATACAGGTCCATGCAAGCACAACCTAAATAAATGATTTTTTCCCAGGCCCTATCTAAACATGCAAAATAAGTCAGCTGTACTCACCCTGCAATATCCATCAACATCTTGACAATGTTTACTTATTTATTTTTTTTTATTAAACTGAGACATCCATAGTGGGAAAGATTGAGATCTCAACTAATATAATAATAAAACATTCTTAGAAAGACATATTCCGTGGGAATATGATAGTTCCAAACATAATATTTCTTTCAGGTGAAAAGATACTTATTCTTAACATGCTATTTGACTCAAAAGCTATCTGAGAGAGTAAATTATTCAAAAACACGAGGCAAAGTCCTGGGGTCCACTGCATTTTTCCAACCCAAATGGGAGGAGATTTAGGGTTGCTCTCCTAACATTTTCATGGTTTCAATTTGGTTTTCAAATGAACTCAGTTCAATACATTTAGCTAATGTCTTCTTACATTTCTACTGGTCTATACCTATTTTAGACTCCAAATGCTTACGGGTATTCATACTTCCAAATGCTAGAGAACCACATCTTATCAAAAAACAATAAAACCTGTTGGAAAGTACTTAAGAAACGTTCAAGTTTTGAGAACTTGACTTTTTGACCTTGAAAAAAAAATTTGAAGAAACAGTTTCTGAATTTCTTACTTATTTCTTATGAGAATTAATAATGCTTCAGTATCAGCTTGAGAGAACCAAATGATCCTAAAACAACTGCCGAGCATTAATGTGAGCATTTGCAAGCAAGCAAATCTATTTGAAAATTATAAGCTACATATAGGTCCCAAATTGCAAAGTAACTGCATTAAAATGAATAAACAATTATGGTAGGGAAAGGGACAAACAAAGCAAGCAAGCAAACATAAAAAAAACCCCACAATGGAGAAATTACACATACAAAGTAAATACCGCTTACTTGATTAGCAGTATAGTGGCAGTACTGGGTAATGTCAGCCCTACGCTGCTAATTATTGACTTGACCCTCAGCAATATCTGAATCTATTCTATTCTCAGTTTTCTCCTTTATAAGGATTTGGGATTAGATAAAATGGTTTTAGTTTAAAAAGGAAAGAGATTATCTGACAAAGCTCAATATGTAAAACAAAGCAACAGGAAAATTGCAGGGTACAAGAGTTTGACGGGCTTGCCTCTTTGGCTCTCAGCTCCACTCTGCCCCAACTTCCAATCCTGTATGTCTCTCAATAACCTTCATAAAACCTCTGAATGCACGTCGTGAAAACTTCTGGAAGGAATGGTGTCAATGGACCACTCTAATGCCTAATGTTCTTATTCTCCATAAAATGCCACAGTACGGGTATTGATCATCAATTTAAAGTTTTTCTGTTTCTTTACATCATGTATAATTTTATAATCATACTCACGAATATAATGCTTTCAGGGTGGATATGAGGCATAAAGAATAGCAATTTTGTACTTATTCTCAAAGATAGATATCACACCTCAAGATAGTAAATCAAGAAAGTATTGAATTTTTACAATTAGCAGTCAAAACACATTTGCTTGTAACTTTTAAAACAGAAGATGCAGAGACAGAATAAAAAATCTCATCACTGGTTTGATATGTAATTCTAAGAAGACTTTCAGCTTTAAAATTCTGATGTTAATATTAAATCAACTGGTCAGTGAATATTATATTGTTTCTAATATATCTTTAATAACATTACAAAAAAAATTTTTTTTGTATCTTTCAGAATAAACCTAAGCTTTAAAATACTTCCCAAGAGCAGGCATGCTCTTATTTGAGGGAGTTTATCTGATGTTTTTATTAAAAACAAAAAGGAAAGGGGAGTTCAGAATGGGAGTTAGGATTACAGTAAGCTTAAATATGAAATTGTTAACCAACTAATATATCTTCTATCTACCTGCAATAAAACATAGAATTTAGCTGTGTATACTGCCACCTATAATTCACTGAAATGTAACACATTCTTCTCAGATAAAGAAAATTCGCAAATGTTGCTGAACACCATACAAATTCAGCAGGGATTCTGTGACCATCAGCAATTTAAGAGAAGAGCACCATATTAAAAAGATGTTCTTAAATGCCATAACCTTTATTTTTTAATCCATTTTATTCATAATTATTAAACTTAGAATAAACTATAAAATCAATATTTCTTTTATAACTAAAATTCTTCTTCATATGTAAAATTTCAGAGCACAGAAATAGAGGAGTTCTTGTTATAGTCTCCAGTCTATAAATCAGATCTCATGCTCCCATGCATGTCCTTATTTTAAACATAAAAATGTTACATAAGTCATGAGAAAGTCAGCTAAATCCAAGCTACTAACTTTAAGGGTAAGAAAAAAAGAGCACTTTTTTAAAGGGGCATTCATTTTAAAATTGTAAATGAATTTTCCCAGCCTAGATTAATTCGGGTGTGCTATTAAACAGAATCAGGACAAAGATCAATAGATTTTTTAAATAAATAAACCACGTGCTCTAGGTTGATATTTACTTTTTTTTTTTTTTGCCTTCCAGAGATAAATCGTATATATTTAATCTTAGAAAAACAGTTAAATAAGAAATGATACACTAAAACATAAATGAATGAAAAAACAAAAACCTTTTAAACAAATTTTAATGTGAATTTTGGTAAGAAATAACCATAAAACGACCAGTAACTTAGTTTTCCAATCAGAAGACACTGTCAAAGTTATCTATGCATGTTAGAAATACTCTCCACTTGGAATCTGAAAAACAGGTTATTATTTCAGGACTCTCTAACTGAAAGTAAACCTCTCAAGAGTTTCTGGGGATCTCAACATCAAAAATTGGGGATTTTTCTAACCCTGGTAATGAGCAATATATTGAAAGGCTAACAATATTAATTCCCCCTCCTCCCATATCACTCTCAAAAGGAACTCACATTGCAATAAAGAGGTCCAAAATTTTCAAGCTTCGATTTCCCCCTCCGGAATCTCCATCTGTTGCCACCATTAGCAGTTTCGGTTAAAGGGATCCCGGGAGTGCCTCCCAGAAGGTTACTGTTCTCCACTCGAGGGCCTCACGTTGTGCGAAGAGCACAGTTTCCGCTGTCTCTCACATATTTGTTTAGAAGTTCAACTGTTAGTTGCCTTCAGGAGTAAACTCGAAGAGCACACGGTTAAGCCCTGTTGTGATGTAAACGTGCCACGTGCGAACCGTCTAAAACCGAAACAAAGCTTCCGAGATTCCGAAATGGAGAATCTCACGCATGCGCTCTTAAGGAAACCTAGGAGCGTGATTTCCCGCAAATGCCCCATTTAAAAAAGAGGGAAACTTATCTCTGGGCCAATGAACATCCGCGAACAATCTCTCTCTCTCCTCAAGCCAATAAACCTACTGCTTGGATTCTGGTCGGACTCTCCACTCGTGTTCCTTGCTCATAAATGCAGCCTCCTGAGTCCCTCGGACTGGCAAAAATTTGGTATATTTTTTCCTTTTGATTTGCAATTCCTTTGCTATTCCCGAATAAACTCAATTTCTGGTAATTCGAGTTTACCTCTTTTTTCAGTCGACAGATGCTATCATAAACCTAATTATCCCATGGTTTTATATGTTTTAATTAATGCTCAAATCCAGCAGGGAATTCGTTTTCATATATCATGAAAGATGAAAATCTAAACCTTTCTTTTCACAACAGACATGAAACGTCTCCATTTTAAACCAAGCAAACTTCTACATATAGCATCACCGGACGTTGTGACATCCATCCTATTTCATTGATACTTTTTTAAATTTTCCTATACCAAAAACATAGTTTTAACTGCTATGCCTTTTTTCTCCCTAACATGTGTACTTACCTTTACACTGAAACCCTTTCATTCTGGTCAACTAATCCTGACTTTATTAGTCTGTGAAAAACCTCACAGGATTACTCTTAATCTTGCATATGTAAAATAGTTGTCAGACTAATTACAGAATTATTTCCAAACTCCGTAACATCTAAACCACAAAATGGGTCTGGCAGTTATAGAATAGGGAAGCTGGGGAATACAAAAGGAAAAATATATATGTATCTATATACACTAAGGCAACCAATAGCCTTTTCTTGAAGTGACATAATTCCATTTCAGAAGATTGAAGAATAGAGAAGCTAGAAGCAAGACAGTGTCCCCTCTGCATTGAAATTCAGTATATCTCTTTGAGTCTACGAAGGTAATCAACATTTCTTTTTAACTGAACCCTGAAATACTCTTCTAAATTATAGTGTCTCCTGATTCTATCTGAAGCAGCAAATGTCCTCCCATCTCATCCCTTAACATCTAACATTCTAATCACAGAGGACTCCTTCTTAGCTTGTCATGACCTTATAAAAGGAATAAAATAATTCAGAATATTAGCCATTTTACTTACTCTATTCATATCTGTATATAAGGTCAACATTATATATATGAAATCAGGTGAAAATTAGAAAACAAAATCGTAATGATATATCACTTTTCAGTAGTAGTTGGGGAGAAAAAAAATACATTTCATTAGTTGTGAACACTTACACGGTGAACCTTCCATCTTAGGTTTCTTTGCAATAACCAACTTAAAAAGACCTTTCTCAAATATGGACTATAAAAAAACATAGATTGTGGAATTGAGCAAAATATCTTAGAAATATCTTTAAAGATGAATAATAGTAGAAAGTTAAAAGGTCAATCATTCATTTATTTAGTCAGCACATTTTTATGAAGTACTGGTTATGCAGCCAACAAATCCATCAAAAATGTGACCATTTAGCTGAATTTTTGTTAGGTTCCTTAGGCTTAAGTAATACTTCCCTCTTCTATCTGTCCAACAGAATGAAAACATGTTCTTGTTAAATTAGATACTTACTTAGGTAGTCTCAGTAGGAAAGGTTCAAAAATGGTTTGAGAAAATCAGCAATCAGCACTTCATCATTAGATTAGCAACAGCCAAGGTCCTCAAATACATATGCTAACAAGCAATAATATTATGTTTTATCATAATTCTAAGGCTGAACATTGGCTATTAGCCCAAACCACACCAAAAGCATTATTCAGGTATATTGCCAAATGAGGATCTCACCCTTGTCTACTGACCTTAAATTTGGCCAGGTTCTTGCAGCTGGTGATGCGGAGGGAAAAAACCCAATGAAACAAAATTAAGGCCTTCTGACATTGCAGACTTCAGGAACTAAGTCCAGAGTCAGGATATTGCCCCATAATTGAAAAGATTAATTTGCGGCCTTTATGATCTCTATAGAAAAGCTTTTTGCTATCACTGCCTTCACTTCTTTAGTGTGCAAATTCCTCTAACCTGCTTCAGATAGTTTTAAATCATAACAAGGGGTGTAACATAACAAGAGTGACTGACTCTTGATTTCGAATCAGGTCAGGATCTCAGGGTCCTGAAATCAAGCCCTGGGTCAGGCTCTGTGCTCAGCGCAGAGTCTGCTTGAAATTCTCTCTCTCCCTCTGCCCTTCCCCCCCCATTCCTGCGTTCTCTCTCTCTCTCTCTCAAAAATAAATCAATCATAACAAAAACTGCCCTCTTCTGGGAATCTTTGTTTAACTAATTGGTGTTATTCTAGTCTTTCCTTTACTCTTTATGCACTTGGTTGTCATAGTCATTACATGTTTTAACAGGGTTTTTTTCATACTGTTCAATTAAGTTATTAAAACCTTTTGATGTATATTATTTATATATCAAATTGAGTATGAATCCTTAAAAAAATATACCCATGATTTACATTTTTTTCTATCCTTTCAGATGACTGTGCTCCTATCACATAAGCACCCATGCATGTTTTTGCTTTTAAAGTTATAAGAACCTACTGAAAAGAATATTAATAACAGCAATATTGAGCAGAAAAATTACAAGGAGAAGGGTGCTGAGGAGAAAGTTAAATACAATTGAGGCTTGAGACTCAGAATTGGTCATTCTAATAAACTCATTCTATCTTAAGTAACTGATTTACACTAATTCGTTTTTAATTTTGAGAATTTTGGTACTCATCATCATGAATAGAGTAGTAGGTATTAAAGCTTTACATCAAGGAACTGGAAGAAAAATAAGTGAATCTATCAAATCAATGTACTTTAATCCTAAAATTTTGATAAATACAGAAGTAAGAAAAACAAATTTTTACAATGAAAGAGCATGTTCTTATCAAAATGATTTTTTAAATCTATCTACATATCAGTATTATCATATAAATTAAAAACTAATATAAAATTTAAACTTATCTGGAAGAAAACAAATAAAAGTTTTAAAATAAAACACAACTATGAAAAAAGGTCATTATTGATTTTTATGTCTTGGTGCCTAATTAAAGTATTGTTAGTTTAGTCTTCTTCATTTATTATTTGCATCCAATCTTCAAAATTATAATTTCCTGCAAAATAGAAACAATGTGGAATTGTTTTTGCACCTCAAAGTAAATACTTTAGTTTCTGTTTCACGAAGGAAATAAAATCATTAGGAATCAAAGCCAATTATTCTCAATAAGTATCTCAATAAGGACACTTCATTCAAAACATCTTGTTATAATAATATTCAACATTTATTGAGAGTCTACTATGGGCCTAGAATTTTACATAGAACATTTTAGTTAAGCCTCACAATGACTCTACAAGGTCAATATATATCATCATATTTTAACAGATGTTCAGCATGTTTGATACACTTTGACAGAGTTTCAAAGGAGTTAAGTAATGTGTCCAAGTTCAAATATTTTGAGAAGCAGTGATTTGAGCCCAATTTGGCTTAATTCTCAAGTTTATGTTCTTCATAATTTACTACATCATTGCCTTCCACAGTTGGGTACCTTTAAAAATGACTAAGATATAGAACTTACCCTGCAGAGCCTACATTGCACATACTCTGAATGACTGGGTACACTTCTAAAAGAAATATGATATTTCCTCTGTCAATACTTATTATCAAAATAATAGTACATATTTTACTTACAGTAGGTAAATAAGATCCCATATCATCTTCCTTTGATTATTTCTTTCCATATTAAAATTGTTTTAAAGTTGTTTCCTTCCATTTTCTGCTGGCACAAAATTGTCAAATAAATTTGTTTAACTTTGAAATTTCAAGTTAAAACAATCTTTTCTGAGCAACACTGAAGAAATTAGTATAAAGTGATATTTTGCTAAAAGAAACAGTTCTCCTTTTAAATGAAAGACCAGTTCAGAAAAATATACAAAATAAACACTAATATTTGCATTGGAAAAAACTGATATACTTCTTGGGTTTTTTCTAGCTTTTAACAAACTCTAATAAACTAACGCAATACTGCCGGGACCATTGATCAACATTGTATTTTTCAGGACTGGATGAGGCAGAGATGCCTTCCTTTTGGACACATTTGCTTTATCAACTTCCATTTTTAGTCATTAAAACCTACAATTCCCATGTCAGGCACTTCTGCATGAGAAAGAGATGGCTGCTATAAACCATTCACTCTTGTAAGAAAACATATTCAAGCTTGGGTTTCCTGAAAATACACACACACACACACACACACACACACACACACCACCTCCTTAAATTCATTTATGAATTTCCCAACGGCTCAACTCAATGTACTAGCCATTTTGACCAATACTGCTGTCCATACAAAATCTGGATGAACCCGACCTCTAAATTAGCTCATTTTTTTGTTTGTTTTACTTCTTAAATAAATCTAACTCAAACTAGAAAAACATCATGGTGTAGGAAAGTGAGCCTCGACATGAGCATCAAAAGGCCTGGATGTGAATTTTGTATTAATTTGACGAGTTATTTAAATTCTGAACATCCTTAGTATCTTTACCTGTAATATTGAAATGGTAATATTTATAGACATGGGCAGGGATATGATAACTTATGTAAGCATGCTTGGAATACATTGGCTGTTTAAAGGTCATTAGTCAGTTTCACCTAAAAAGCCCCAAAAAACTGTAATAAAATAAAGCATTTTACAGTGTAGCATTGCCAGGCCCATTGAAATAAGACATCATGAAAATCAAGTTTCTAATATAAAGAGCTATACTAAGTAGGCAGGCAGTCAAACTGGAATAGATAATTTTTTATTCAAGTGTCTACTGTTTACTATTGTAACTCCAATTACTAATTACTAATGTAATTCTCAAGTTATGTTTGATATTCTTTGCATGGTGTCTGTCTCCAATAACATTTTCAAACTCTTCAGAAAATAATGCTATGGCTTGTAACCCTAATCACAACTTGGATAAGCTCATTTTGTATTTATAAACTCAAGGGACTTCCCCTTAAGAAAACAATTTATACTTACCAGACAAACACTAGCATTATGCTGACTGTATCATTGTCAAATAAGCAGCAAACACACTGGGGGGGGGGGGGACACACAGAATTCTAAACACCTTTTTTCTTACTTATATAAACTTAACCAGGGCTTGCAATTAATTTTTGAAATTGTTCTGAATCAATCTTAATGTTTAAACCTTCATTTCTACCATTGGGCCCCATCAGTAAAACCCACACATCACTTATATTAGCAAAGCAGCTTGCTTTTTAAATGTGATGTCTTGTAGTTCTTATTTACAATCCTAATCACTTCATTGATTTCAGTAAACTTTCAGTAAGAGTGATTATTAATGCTGTCAAAAGCAGAAGCTGTGATTCAATTTTTTTCTTTTTCTTTTTTTTATAAACCTGGATAATTAAGATTAAGCCTAATAATGTGGTTCTGGAGGCCTCTGGGTAATTAGAAGTTTCCTGTGGTTGGGTATGTAACACAGCAAAGACACGGTCTTCACTTAAAATTTTACCCATGCCCTAAAATACTTATATAAGCCACAAATGGTTAAATAAAAGTGCTAGGAGTAGTCGCTCATCGTAACACAGAGGTAACTAGACTTTTTTTTTTCCAGACTCAAAAAACAAGCACCACATAAAATTTTACCTGATTTTTTTTTCTGTAATTTAAGACAACCATAAGATCTATTCTGTCTACTAAGACCAAAATAAAACTAAGGTATATAACCTTTTTACTAACTCAGGTGTGTCTTTAACACACTAAGGAATTAAACAATTTTCGGGAAAAATAGGATGAAACAAAAATGAAGAAGGTAAGAGACATTTTGGAAAAATCAGATTTTTCAATATCAAAAGCAATGAAAGGAAAAGGTAAGGTGGGATTATGCATTTTGATTTTCAGAGAAAGAGGTCATGATGTAATAAAGATTGTCATTCTAAATTAGATCTATTTCTTTGCATTCTAGAAGAAGGTGTGGAACAAAACATAAGTTTCCAAAGGGCTATTTATCACCCAGAGACAAAAGATGTGAAGGAGCTGACTAGAATGTTAGTATGTTCAATGTTCACCCCTCCCACCATACTCAGGAGAAATATATACATTTGGAACCCATATCAGACACCATTGCCTAATTTAAAAATATTCCTGGACCTCTTATTGATCAATATCTCTTATAGAAAGGATGAGAGTGTAGCATCTGAACTGAAACAGTATTATTAGAAAATGATATCGTGAGCATTAGGATGTATAATTCATGTTGCTTTCATTTGCTCAGACCATTGTAAAAATCCATAAATCATTTTCTTCTTCATGTATTGCTTAAGTGCAATTTGTCATTTTGCATTAGAGGGCTGCTTCAGCTCATCAGTGCTTTTAATTCACTGTTTAGAGTTTAACAAAATGCTGGCCCTGTCTGATAACTGAAAAGACACTGAAATGTGAAGCCACACCAATATTAATTAGGTTAAACAAAATGGAGAAGAACATTTCTACTTTGAATATCAAGTAATGCTGTAATGGTATATCTAGTATTCCCAGTCCCCAAAACATGGACTGGTTTGTTCTCTGTTGAGTTCAGAACATTACAACACAGTATCTAAAGAGTTACCTAAACGCTTGTAATAGCATATGCTATAAATCTTTTCTAGAAACTCTAGTCAAGATTCTCTCTCCACAGTAACTGAACACAAATTAACACAATGTCTGTGGCTTTGTCTCCAAAGCCTTGCCTTCCCACCTCTTAAGTTACACTGCTACAAATAAACCTATTTCAAGGATACCCATAAGAGATGCTGTAGGGTCCAGGTCCTCTGAGTTTGCTCTCTGCACTCTCCTTGCTGGGAATGACAAATGCCAGGAACCATCTAGCTCAATCCTGGCTGGGTCTGGTGTTTGAAAGACTTCTTATTGACAATTTAAATTTTTTTTCTTCCATTTCTTTATATAAAAAAAAAAAATCTCTCAAAGCTCTGGGCACACTGCAATAATAAGAGGATTTAGAAACAAATTGCTTTCAAGTCAAGTTAAATCACTGCAAACACTCATTTATCCAAACGCTGGTTAACAAACTTGCTTCCCTCCCGCCTTTTCCAGAAAAGGGTAGAGAAGAAGGCAACCCTGTTACCTAGTTTCAAGGTTTGTAACCTTGCATATAAAATGCATTTGTGGGATCTTTAGCGCCCCCCAATTTCTGCTGTACTTAGAGGCCAATGAAATACATGAGTGCGCATTATCATTCTCATACACCAACCAGGGCTTTTACGAAAAGTGATTTTGATACATCCCTCGAAATAATAATAACTACTTTCCCGTTCTGATTTAGGATGCAATTTGTTTTGACCCAGATGGTTGGCTCCCCCGAGGGGGTGTTGGGCGTAGGGGGTAAGGTTGTCTTCGCTAGGTGTTGCTGTTTCCCTCCCGGCGCAGTAATAGCGTGAGGAGGGAGAGAGGGATGCAGTATCACAGGATACTCGGCACTTCAAGGAGGTCGTGAACCCCACTACCGAGGCCCTTTACGTAATCATGGCCTCACTAAATTCCGGGGTTCACCGAAGGGAATGTAAAAGGAAAAGGAATTAAGAGGCATTTTTAAAAGGCTTTTGTTTTGTGGGTGACGGGCTGGGGCTATATAATGGTTTCAGGGTAAGGAGGCAGGGAAGGCTACTAATGCCAGTATCTGAATCTTGCCCTGAACAAAATGCTCTCTCCGTTGCCTTTGGCTGGAGCTACCCAGAGCGAGGAGGAAGGCCTGGCTCGGGTCTGTTCCCCCTGGCAGAAGACCCCGTCGTCACCCCGAGGGTCCCAGGCAGCCTTAGAGACCAGAAGTCAGAGAGACGAGACCTCTAGAAGACCCTGGCCGGTGTCGCCGGCGCGGACACAGGCCTTCGCCACCCAAGAAATCCTGCAGAGCCCCCAACAGGCGAACCCTGCCGAACCAGAAAGCTCCGAAGCAAAATTCTCTGGCTTGTCCTATGCTGCTTTCGCCGCTAGGAGACGCCTGTAACCCACGTTTGCAGAGAGAGTTCCCGGCTCAAACACAACTGCTACCAAAAAAAAAAAAAAAAAAATTGCAGCTCAAGTGTTACAGTGGATGTAGTGATTATTTACAGGCAAATCTGGCCATCTCTCCACGTTCTCATCTCCACCTCTGGAAGCTCTGTGGCTCTCAGCGAACGCCTCAAGTCGGCTCAAACTTCATCTACATTTTGAAAACACAAAACCTCTTCCCCAATTTCTGGATCTGCATTGTCATTCAGCCACATGTCTCTCACACACAAACACGCGTGCACACGCGCGCACATACAAGTGTTTCCAAACGTATAAATGAAAACATTGGAAAATTACCGTCATTTAAAAAAATGGTCCAGGATTCTGATGAGTCAGCTGGAAGAGCTCAAAATACTTCATTTCAATCCTGCAGATCTAAAGAAAAAGGGGGGGGAGGGGTAGAAAGTACAGATGCAATGCCGTTATTAATATTCAGATACACTATAATCTCCTTTTCATTGATCCACAGGTCCTTTTTATAAACTGCCACTCCATTCTCAGCAGTAGACGTGATGCTAAAATCATTTTAACTGCAGCGGTTTTCTCTTGGCTATGGCCAGTAGTCAATTTACTGCAGCTGAAAAAGGATTAGCCATTTTTGCTGGCATCCTTTCCTTCTAACCATTCAAAGGCAGGACCCATCTCCATGAAAGAGCCAAGGGTGGGGGCGCCAGGGCACTAGACACGCACTCGCGGGATTCACAGAGCCATGCCTCAGTCTGTAATCACTCCCGTGGACACTCGCTCTCCTTAATTCCCTGCCACGAAGAAATGTCAACGTACCTCGGGGTTGGGGAAAGGGCTCTCCTTTTCTCGCAGGTTGTGACGGTGTTACTCTCGGGTCATTCATTACCAGGAAGCCGCAGGGGACCATTCTATATTGTGGCATAAGAAGAAAACTGAACAGGCGCGGCTTTCGTGAATAAACAACCCCCTACAGCCCAGTAATTAATATACAAAATACGCCTTTAAAAATCTTTTTCTTGGAGAATTGACATTCATTCCACTCTCTAACATTGAAGAGTTCGCGCTGTATTTTAACTTCACAAGGACTGGATGCATGGATGCGATGCTTTGCCCCCGCGTCACGGCAGTGGGCACTCAGAGCTCTTCAAGCGCATCCTTCGAAGTCGGGGTGTGTGGTTCGGGGCTCCGTTGGGGCTTGCACAGACCTGTGCGCCGGGCCAAGGAGGATGGATGCGAGCACCGTTAAGGGTGCAAGCGCGTTCGCTGATAGCCGCAGCGGCACAGACTCCGGCGCCGCATGTGCTCGGCCCCTGACCACCTACCCATCCTCACCCCTGCGGGTGTTTTCGGCCGCCCCGCTGTTGTCATCCAGCGGTCTTGCCTCAAACTGGGCAACAGTCGGTGCCCCAGTTTAGCATGGGGGCGGGGAGAGGGATCTCCAAATGTCAGAAAAAGCAGAAAATAGCCTGAGCGCGCCGCCGCAGCATAGCACTTGGCCGAGTGAGGCGCAGGGATATCCGAGGCGCCTTGCAGCGCCCAGCTATGCTCCCATGCCAGCGAGTCGGACGTTAGGCTGGCGTGCTTGAAGGCGGTGCTCAAATGAAACTCCTCAGTCATTGATCAAAGCGCTCGCAGTTACAGCTAGGTCCCCAAGGGAATTAATCTATTTGGTAAGAATGTCGTGGATATACACTGAGAGAGGGAAGAGGCAAGTCTAACGCGTCTGCACATCTATAGTAGCTGCCAGCCCACATCTCCTGGCGTGAATCCCTCGGCTTTTCAGGACCCACCTCCGCCCCACACTCCAACTGCTTCACTCCTTTCCACACAATATCCTTCAGTCCCTCACGCTTAGTTTTACAGAATCCGTATTATATCTCTTCTTTTAAAAATGTCCAGCCAATATCTGCCAGAGTCCCTTAATTAGGTAACCCCTACAGTTAGTGGCACCTCTGCAACTTTACCCCTTTCCGGTGATTTATTTCCACGATCAGTAGTAAAGGAAAATACCTTAAAGGAAAAAGAATGTTAGCGTCATTGGAAACCCCGCTCCGGAGAGAGGATACCGCTGCTGTTGCTATTATGTTTTCTCATTTGCTGATGCAAACAGGGGAACCTCTCTATTCCCTCTCCATTACCTGCGACTGGGGACTGGGAACTTTCCGCGGCAGAGTCCCCAGCCACCGCCTCGGGACCTGCGGGGCTGTTCTCACTCTCACACTCACACTCACCCCGGCAGCCCGCCCGGACTTGGGTTCCATCCCGCCCCTCCCGGCTGCCCAGTGACGTACCTGCTTGACAGCCAGATTAGCCAATTAGCGGTGGCTCAGTGGGTGGTGCTCCTCAGCGATTGGTTGGCAGAATGAGGGCGCTGCGCAAAAACAGAAAAGCGGAGCGCTCGGAGCTCAGAAACTGCCAGCCGAGATCACAGGCTCTAAGGCTGAAGCAGGAGGAGGGAAAGACTGGAAGGAAGAGAGACAGGTTAGAGGGAAAGAGGCTTGGGAAGAAAACAGCAGGAAAGAAACTGCTCATCACACTTATAGAGAGGCAAATGATGGTGGAGATGAGGACAGAGAGAAACCAAACTATGATATACAAATAGAGCGAAAGAGGAGAAAATGCCAAGAAGAACATCCATCCGGAGAAATGAAGAGAATGAAAGTTTTATGCTGCAGAGCCGTTCTATGTTTTTCCGGCACAAAATTCTCTTGCTGTTTTTAAGCCCTTTTGCATTTGCCAGCCGTTGACATTGAGGCATGTTCAGCGGTGCCAGCAGCATCTCCTCTTCCTTCTCCTCTTCCTCTTCATCTTCCTCCTCCTCCTCCTCCTCCTTCTCTTCTTCCACCTCCTCCTCCTTCTCCTCCTCCTCTTTCTCCTCCTCCTCCTTCTCCTCCCATCAGCAAGAAGACAAACCGAGGACAGTCTTGAAATATCGAAATTTCCTCCTTGGGATTTGCCAGCGCCGCGTTGCGCCAAGACTGTCGGAATAAAGGACGCTGACTATTGTATTATTATTTTATTAATTGGTCAGTGGGAAGATTACAGATGAGGAGAGGGGACGCCTGTCACCCTTCCTGCGCTAAGATTGAAAAATGAGGCTGAATTGGGGGAAGCCCTAAAATGAAGCAAAAGGAATAAGATTTTTAAGGACAGAAAGCCACAGGAGCCCCCCACATAGCTCACTTTTATTTGTTTTTTTTTTTTTTTAAGATTTTTTTTTCGTGGTGGTGGGGGAGGTGATTGGGTGGCTGGCTGGCTGCGGGAAGCTGCTTCCTTTCCCTTTGGAGATGATTGTGCTATTATTCTTTGCCTTGCTCTGGATGGTGGAAGGAGTCTTTTCCCAGCTTCACTACACAGTGCAGGAGGAGCAGGAACATGGCACTTTCGTGGGGAATATCGCTGAAGATCTGGGCTTGGACATTACAAAACTTTCAGCTCGCAGGTTTCAAACGGTGCCCAACTCGCGGACCCCTTACTTGGACCTCAACCTGGAGACCGGGGTGCTGTACGTGAACGAGAAGATCGACCGCGAGCAAATCTGCAAGCAGAGCCCCTCCTGCGTCCTGCACCTGGAGGTCTTCCTGGAGAACCCCCTCGAGCTGTTCCGGGTGGAGATCGAAGTGCTGGA
Organism: Ursus arctos; assembly: GCF_023065955.2. NCBI lineage: Eukaryota > Metazoa > Chordata > Mammalia > Carnivora > Ursidae > Ursus > Ursus arctos. The sequence goes on from NW_026622775.1 coordinate 24,656,403, forward strand.
CATCAATGACAACCCCCCCTCCTTCCCAGAGCCGGACCTGACCGTGGAAATCTCTGAGAGCGCCACGCCGGGCACACGCTTCCCCCTGGAGAGCGCATTCGACCCAGACGTGGGCACCAACTCCTTGCGCGACTACGAGATAACCCCCAACAGCTACTTCTCCCTGGACGTGCAGACCCAGGGGGATGGCAACCGATTCGCCGAGCTGGTGCTGGAGAAGCCGCTGGACCGAGAGCAGCAAGCGGTGCACCGCTACGTGCTGACCGCGGTGGACGGGGGAGGAGGGGGAGGAGGAGGAGAAGGAGGGGGAGGCGGCGGGGGAGGGGGCCTACCCCCCCAACAGCAGCGCACCGGCACTGCCCTACTCACCATCCGAGTGCTGGACTCCAACGACAATGTCCCCGCCTTCGACCAACCCGTCTACACTGTGTCCCTACCTGAGAACTCGCCACCGGGCACGCTCGTAATCCAGCTCAACGCCACAGACCCAGATGAGGGACAGAATGGCGAAGTCGTGTATTCCTTCAGCAGCCACATTTCGCCCCGGGCGCGGGAGCTCTTTGGACTCTCCCCGCGCACCGGCCGGCTGGAGGTGAGCGGCGAGCTAGACTATGAAGAGAGCCCAGTGTACCAAGTATACGTACAAGCCAAGGACTTGGGCCCCAACGCCGTGCCAGCGCACTGCAAGGTGCTAGTGCGAGTACTGGATGCTAACGACAACGCGCCGGAGATCAGTTTCAGCACTGTGAAGGAGGCGGTGAGCGAGGGCGCGGCGCCCGGTACGGTGGTGGCCCTGTTCAGCGTAACCGACCGCGACTCAGAGGAAAATGGGCAGGTGCAGTGCGAGCTGTTGGGGGATGTGCCGTTCCGCCTCAAGTCTTCCTTCAAGAACTACTATACCATCGTGACCGAGGCCCCCCTGGACCGAGAGGCTGGAGACTCCTACACCCTAACAGTGGTGGCTCGGGACCGGGGCGAGCCGGCGCTCTCCACCAGTAAGTCGATCCAGGTACAAGTGTCAGATGTGAACGACAACGCACCGCGGTTTAGCCAGCCGGTCTACGACGTGTATGTGACCGAGAACAACGTGCCGGGCGCGTACATCTATGCGGTGAGCGCCACAGACCGCGATGAGGGCGCCAACGCCCAGCTAGCCTATTCTATCCTCGAGTGCCAGATCCAGGGCATGAGCGTCTTCACTTACGTGTCCATCAACTCTGAGAACGGCTACTTGTACGCCCTGCGCTCCTTCGACTACGAGCAGCTCAAGGACTTCAGCTTCCAAGTGGAAGCTCGGGACTCCGGCAGCCCCCAGGCTCTGGCTGGTAACGCCACTGTCAACATCCTCATCGTGGATCAGAACGACAATGCCCCTGCCATCGTGGCGCCCCTACCTGGGCGCAACGGGACTCCAGCGCGCGAGGTGCTGCCCCGGTCGGCGGAGCCGGGTTACCTGCTGACCCGCGTGGCCGCAGTGGACGCGGACGATGGCGAGAACGCCCGACTCACCTACAGCATTGTGAGGGGCAACGAAATGAACCTCTTCCGCATGGACTGGCGCACCGGGGAACTCCGCACGGCGCGTCGGGTGCCGGCCAAGCGCGACCCCCAGCGGCCTTACGAGCTGGTGATAGAGGTGCGCGACCACGGGCAGCCGCCCCTGTCCTCCACTGCCACACTGGTGGTGCAGCTGGTGGATGGAGCTGTGGAGCCCCAGGGTGGGGGCGGGGGCGGTAGCGGGGGGTCAGGGGAGCATCAGCGCCCCAGCCGCTCCGGCGGCGGGGAGACCTCGCTGGACCTCACCCTCATTCTCATCATTGCGCTGGGCTCGGTGTCCTTCATATTCCTGCTAGCCATGATCGTGCTTGCGGTGCGTTGCCAAAAAGAGAAGAAGCTCAACATCTACACGTGTCTAGCCAGCGACTGCTGCCTCTGCTGCTGCTGCTGTGGCAGCGGGGGTTCGACATGCTGCGGCCGCCAAGCCCGGGCGCGCAAGAAGAAACTCAGTAAGTCGGACATCATGCTGGTGCAAAGCTCTAATGTACCCAGTAACCCGGCCCAAGTGCCGGTGGAGGAGTCCGGGGGCTTCGGCTCCCACCACCACAACCAGAATTACTGCTACCAGGTCTGCCTGACCCCTGAGTCCGCCAAGACCGACCTGATGTTCCTTAAGCCCTGCAGCCCTTCCCGGAGTACGGACACTGAGCACAACCCCTGTGGGGCCATCGTCACCGGCTACACAGACCAGCAGCCCGACATCATCTCCAACGGAAGCATTTTGTCCAACGAGGTAAGGCTGAAGCGAAAGGACCACCATCTCTCATCTCCTCCATCTGAAAGCCTCCTCTAGCCCGGCCCTTGTATCTCTGGTGCACTGTGTATTTATATTTAGGATATTAACTTATTTGTATCTTTGTGGGGGCAGGAATTGGGGGGAGGCTATCCTACCCCTTCGTATGTAACCTAAGCTTCCTGTTGTCTCTAATTTTCTGCTCTCCACCCCTCCACGTTTACTTTCATTTCCTCCCTGGTGCTTTGCCACCTTGGACCCTCCCCCTTCCCTCTGACATCGTTCCTTTAAAATCCTAACCCCTTCTCAGTCCTTTCCCTTTCCAGAAATCTGAGGGTAAAGGGAAAAGTGCGCGGGGGAGCAAGGGAATTGCGATGGAGGGACTTTCTGGTACTGGCAAAGGTCTTTTTCTCTTTGCGTTTGTCCCAGGCATTAATAAAGTTAATTCTGTTTGCTTTGTTTATCGATGCTTTCAGTCGCGTGTAAAAGTAAGCTATAGATTGTTTAACTTCGCACAGTTGTCTAAACTCGAATGCATGTTTTAGTGAATAAGTTATCAGATCCTTTCCTCTCGGGTTGCAGAAAAGCCTTCAGTTCTGCTCTGGACAGCATTTACAGACGCTCTTGAAGCCCAACGCCCACACAGTGTGAATTTGAATGAAGTTGCTTTGGCACAAGCCCCTGTAAGCGTAAACTAACGGAAGGCTTAAACAATTGTTACCTTAAATATATCTTTTAGCGAAAAATCACCTTTTGCCACTGTTCTTGACAAATCACTGCTGTTGGCTTTCTTTTTCAAAGAATTTGGCTTGTCAATTCCGATTTCTTTTTAAAAGATGGAGAAGTGGCAAAGTTGGAAGGAGGGAGGGAGGGGGAGAACAGAGTTGATTTATGTACAAGAAAGTTTGGACCAGAAAGGGTGTGTGGATGGTGGAGGTGGGGAGGAGAATGCAGAGGGCGCTTGGAGGGGGAAAAATTTGGGGGGGGGGAATTATGATTCCTTTCTTGGCAGGTTATTTTATTTATTTGAGTCTTAGATATTATTAATTGACTTTCATGAATACTTGTATAGCTCATTTGTATCTTAAGCACATTTTGAAAATAAACAACAAAATAATTCCATAAAATATCCAAACTTTTTGCTTATTGAGCGTGCTGTTTTTCTTGTGTCAACCAGTATGCACCTAAACACTTTTTTAGGCCACTGAAAGAAGGACTGCAGAGTGTACCTAGGTTGACTCTATGAGGGACAATAGTTTATGAGCCCTAGCTATGAGGTCATTTGCATTCTCTCCTTAATTGTGCGCGCACACACACACACACACATACACGTTTAGAATTGGCTTTTTTTTTTTGCAATTTTTTAATCCTTCATTGCAAATCTAGACTGAAGTGTCTCTACGTATTGCCCTTCCCTTAAACAGCAATCCCTAGGGTGAGGTCTTAGGACGGCTTGAAAATTCATAAAACTGTACACAATTACTTAAACTAGACTCAATTCCTAACCTCAAAAGAAGACTACTAGTTAAGCCCTTAGCGTTCAAATGCTCTTGATTTATTTATTTTTTTTCTAGACTAAACACCAGCGAGCAGAGCTCAGCTATCTAGTTGACAGACCTCGCCGAGTTAACAGGTATGGACTCTTTTTCCCCCCCCTACCTACTAAAATTAGGAATTAGGTGTATTATCCAATATTAAAATAGAAGACGTATAAAGCATCTCCAGCTAGATCAGAATGTAAATACCGATTATGTTGGGGTTCCTAGACAATACATTAAAAATATGGGTATATTTCATCTATATACAACTTACTGAATATATTTGAATATTTTATCAATTTATACTCCTACACTGCTTCTGATAATCTCCCTATTCCAGGTGAATATATACTTTCTTTTATGAAAATGATATAAACATATACATAACTCTGATCATAGAATAATGACCAAAGTGACATGCCTAAAAGGTTCAAACTGACTGCTGTGCTCAGTTTTAAAGAATTAGGCTTAAGGTGATGAAAACTACCTTTCTGCAGAAATAAAGCCAATTGAGACATCTATGAATCTGCAGCACCATTGGTGACCATGTGGTGGCAGAAGAATGTTTTCTGTGTTTCTTCACCTTTTTTATTCTAATATTCACGTTTTTGTACTTCTAGTTCTGCATTCCAGGAAGCTGACATAGTAAGCTCTAAGGACAGTGGTCATGGAGACAGTGAACAGGGAGATAGTGATCATGATGCCACCAACCGCGGCCAGTCAGCTGGTAAGTGTGTTCAAAGGGCAATGGTGACTTTTATAGTTTGTTGTTGTTGTTGTTGTTAAAAGTAAATCTAGAAAGAATGATGTCCTGGGTAATTTTCTGTAGGTTCGATGTTGGTAAGTCCACAAGAAAATGGTGTCATCCTACGTTGATAATTGTGTATTCAAAGAGGATTATAAAAATTTAGTGTTCCTTTGGGTAAAGCTAGAGATTTGTTATGAAATATGATAGAATATGAGCTATTTCTTCCTTATATAACATTCTTTAGTGCAATTATATCGCATACAAAAACCTATAGATTTCTCACCTGCTCCAGGCCTCAGTCTTCAGTCAATTAAGGTATTATTAGGCTTGTTTATGGATGAGGTAACTGAAGATGAATGAAATTGATTGACCTGCACAAAGTCACAGAGAATAAGTGGATGATTGGGAACTAGAATCCAGATTTCTTCCTTTCACAAGCAATGCATTTTGCAAGCCACTGAGTATTGAATGAAAGTAGGAAAGGTGATTAAAAGTCATGAATAGGCTGAAAGCAGGATTTCCAATGCTGGGTTCTTAGGCTTCAGGTCATTAGTAAACATTTGATAATGTGTATTTTCTCAAGCATCCTAGGTTTTCTCATATTTTCAATAGGGTCCATGACATGTCAAAAGTTGAACCCCATGTATATTTGTATATGAGGTTAATAATAACAACTGATGGGGTTGCAATGTGATACATATATTTTACATTGTTTACCTTTACTTTTTTTCTATATAAATTTAACTGTTAAGTTTTATAGGATGCTGATAACTCTGTTTACTAATCCTTAAAGAAAACACTTTTAAAAATAAAATATATACCTTATAATAATGAAAATGATTTCACAAGGGTTGGATATTCTTTCCACTTCATTTGCATTTCAACTAAGATGTGTCCTTGTTGATTTTTTTTTTTTTACTTTTTCTTTTTTGATTGAGCTTTGTGTTTTTCTGACATGTAAAGAAATGGAAAGGCAAATTAACCTTTGTAACTTAAAAAAAAATTCCATCATTGGGCCATCTCTAGATTCAACTCTGTTCACTTGATTTTGAGCTTTATTTTGATTAATGATGGAACCACAGAGTGATAGAGTCTTCATTTTCAAGGTAACCTTGGTCCTAGAGAGCACGCATTCCTTAACACACTGGGTGGACCTCTGAATGGTGCTGAGACAGTGTGTCAAAGGGCAGTACCCGCCCCATGGTCGCCTGGCAGCAGTGGTTACTGCAAGCCTCTCACTTGGCTAATGTGTGCTGTGTCTGAGGCTGCCTTAGCCTTGGGAAACACAGGCAAGAGGAGGGGGAAAAGGCTGCTCAAGGGTCTCTTTATATTGCTGCAAGTCATTAATATGCAGACCTAATGAGACTTGAGAACTGCCAAGAATCCCCGGAGGTCCCTGCCCCTTGCGGGCCTTCACGCTAAGTGAACAGAGCATCTATTTAGTGTCTGGGAACCTGACAACAAACCAGATCTTGCCAGAAGTTTATATTTGAGTACAAAGTCCCTTTCATTTTTGGCCTATATATGGCATATGATTTATTGTTATCTTTTAAAAGCTGTACGTTTAGAATTGCTCATTCCTATTCATTTTCCAGGGTTTCTAATTCAAGTTAGCCTTTTTAAACTTCTAAAACAAAATGTTTAATATTAAAACAGTATCTGCTGCATGTTTCCTTGGGTGCAATTTATCCTTTTCCCACTCCCCCACCCCTGCTTTGTTTTTTTCTGTAGCACTCCAGTCTCAATGAACATTTCAATTAGTTTAGTCCCTCAGACATAATGAGCTATAATAACCTAACCAAAGAAAGAGAAACGAATAAACATCTGCAAAAAGTGCTAAATTTGGAAGATGGATGGGAATAGATTCTTATCAACCTGCCTTCCCAGTAGCTATTTTATTTCTGAGGGACTCAATGTTGCCATTTTGGTAATGTTTCTTTCAAATTATTTGAGATGTCAAAGCATTAAAAGGAAAATTAAAATGCCAAATTGTGTTCTGGAAAACATTTTTAAAAAACAAGGCAGTTTGTATTTTTCTTTATCAATGGCAAAATTTTTTCCCCTATCTTTACTTTCTTAAACATGAAAAGTATTACAGAATTAATTTATTTTTGTATTTCATTGGCAGTTCTAGGGCAGCCACAACATACCAAGCACAATAATTGCTGTTTTAGAATTGTAATGACACACTTGTATTAAGAAGTAATCTCACCTTTGTGTGCTGAATTGCAATCAGATTTAATATGTCTAATTTTATTGTAAGAATGATTTTGAAGTGTTTTCTTTTTAAGTATAAAACCCTAAATGCAGAGAATTGAAATGCATTTACTTAATGACTTTCTCCAGTTCATACTGATGTTGTGTACCGTAAACTTTATAGCAAGTAGCTGTAATAGTTCCTAAAAGTTAAACCCATTTCAGGTGAATAAGTACATCTGTTTTATTTTCTTGTAAAGTCGGGTATTGATGATCATCCAGTTTTGTAATATTTAGGAAATATTCACAGCACATCTATTTCCAGGTTTATGATTTGGAAAAAATTCATACCAATAAGCAAATCTTACTCAGCCAGTTTTTAGGGGGAGAACACCAGATTATCAAGGAAAAATAGTACTAGAAAGACGTAAACTCTGAATCCTGTCCTTTAGTCTGTACCTCATTACATATTCCATTATGTACACTATTGAGCTTAGTGCTTCACCTGTTTAAACTTCCTAACTTTTTATTTATTCTCAGTTTCTTTTTGTATGTTAACATTACTTTGTATTTATTTATTTAGATATGCCTTCTATTTATTCTTCTATGAATAGTTTTCTTTTTTGTTCTTTCTTCCCTACCCCCCCTGCCTTTCTCCTTTCTAAGCCATTTGCAGTCACCAATCTTGTTCATAGAAGGGCTTTAAACACGGAGGCAGCTGCACAGAGAATCACATAAGCTTTTTCAGTTTTCTACTGCACCTGGCTCCATGTGTGAAATTCTTCGGCTTGACCACTGCTCTGTGGCATTTTCTTTCTATAGCCTTGTCAAGGTGCTTTCCGTTTTTTTCAGTGCACTATTGATGTATTAGTTAGGTATGGCAGAAGTCCAGGAAGATGTGGTAAATATATGTATAAACCATCACAAGAGGAAAATCTGATTAATCGCAGCTCAAATAGCCAAAAAAAAAGTCAAAGTGTACTTAAAAGAAATATAGTTTCAATTTTGTTTAGTATATCATTAGATTAAAAGATTTTTTTTTCTGATTTGCAATACTGACACAAAAATTTTAGTTGTATATTCTTAAACGTTTTAACATTATTACAGGTACATCTGAGGAGATATATTTATTTGTAAGAATTTTTTTGCCTCAGTTATTAAATCCTTGCAATATTCATACTCCTGGAATTATCAATTCATTTTTTAATAATTGTGTCTCCTTAAAATATATATTGAAGAATAATAAGTGATTCTGTTAATGTTACTTGTTATGGTTTACCTGAAAATTGTCAAGTGGCTCCTTCTTGTTAATTTTTCTTTCAGTTACAAGGAAACTTAGCTTCTAAGTGTGTTTATTTTTAACTAATTATTGAGATTGATACATGATATGTGGTCAAAATTTAGCTATACATAAAAAAAATAAAGTGATTTGAATTGTCAGTATCTTCAAACTAGTAGATAAAGTATAGCATGAAATGTGTCTGGCCGTTGCACAACTACTGCAATATCAATAAGACAATTTTTGATTTATCATAAGTACAAATTTCCCTCTCCCACCTCCAGTAAGAATTTAGATACTTGCAGATAAACATCCGGACTTATACATAAAGTGAATTTACATTTGTTTGCAAAAGCTTACTCAGGTTTCTGGTGAAAATCTGAGCTACAAATTGATGTTACAGAAAGATTTATAATTGGAAAAATATATGACAAAATATTAGAGAAAATGGAGAAAAATATAAACATTTTGAATGATAAGGAGAAATTTTAATGTACATGTTTTGATTTTTTCATGAGTGAGTCATATTGATAAATATCTGCCTATGAGCTATGTTTTTCTAAAAATTATAGCAACTTTAGTGGTTGTTATTAATATCTCTCCATTTTTTGGTGCTAAGCGGTTAAAGGAGGACTGGAAATTTCTTCAAAAAATTAAGTATTGATTTTCTTTAAAATTAATTTATCATGTTATGAAAAATTAAACATTTTTATGAAGTCTTGGTGCATGAGGAAGACATGTACCCATAACTTTGTATTATTACATTCATCAGAAAACAGCACAAATTGAATACAATTATAATATTTTTGAAATCACAAGTTGTTCTCAGTGGTGATATCACTGCCTCTGACTATAAGGAACAAGTTACTTGCTGGTTAAAAAATATGTATTTAAAAATTTGTCTAAATATATCTTTGCATAACAGGCAGTCTATCACGTCAGCTGTCATGCCTTGTAGAACAGATTATTTCTGAGAAGTTGGAAAAATAAATAACTAGGAAAAGAAATTTCAAATAACATGTATATACATATATACATATATATATGTATATACATATACATGTATATATGTATATATGTATATTGAAATATTTCTTAGTAAATAGCAGAACTTCAAAACTGAGGTTCGGCCTGTATTTTTCTGCTGTACAAGTATCACAGGTTCTATAGTAAGGGCATTTGAATAAGAAAAACTAAAAATCAGGTTAAATTTATTTTCTCTTGGGCCTTTAATTTGAGCTATTAAAAAATTCTAAGAGCAGTGTGAAAGGCATACATTGTAATATGTCACCTGCCCTATAACACCTGGCACTCCTGTGTATTATGTAGTTATTTATCACAACAAAACTTAAATATACTTCTGTTTATTTGGTCATTAAATAATATATTTAATGGGACTGGAGATAAATGAAAAAAGGTAAATACTGCTAGTCTTTTAGTGACTCCCTGAAGTGAGGAATGGTAATAGGAATATTTATCTGGTTCTCAAACTATATATCTAAAAGGCAAAGGATTTGAAATTTATTGATGTACTATTTGTTATTTTTCTTTTAATTTTGTCTCTATGATATTTTTTTCCTCGTGAGAAATTGGTACACTTGCTTTATCAGTAAAACTTGTGAAATATATTCGTGCACAATTTGTGGCACCATCTCTCTCTTTCTGGTTATGTAAAGCTCTGTGTTCGTACTATGGGAATCACACTTTAAAAGGACTAGTTCATAAATTTAGTAAGAACATTATTTATAAGGGCTTTCTTCCTTCTGTCAGGTAAAATTGTTCTTCCAACAAAAACTTTATCATATTTCTCATTTTTCCTGTTATGCACATGATATATTTTCTGTACAGGTTCTCAACTGATGAGAACTTGATTACATCATCTGAGGGAATTTTAACTAGCCTCTAATAACTAAGGAAGTGGAAAACCAGAAAACCATTAACTTGAAGAAAAGAAAATGGGCACAATTGAGTATACACTACCTATAAAAACAAGTACTATTGAAAGTACCTACTAACATAATCAGACAACATCTTAATAATGTTGAGAGACTAGTTTATTAAATTTTTTCTATGAGAGAGATGATCATATTTAAAAATATGAGACTCCTGGGGTACAGGTGCTCGAAAAGATGTGAAAGATTATTAATGGTCTCATGTAGTATATTTAAAATGATACTTATCAGTCATATGAGGAAAATTGCATTAATTCCAAATTTTGCATTATATACCCATCTTTATTAGGGTCTAATAATACAGTTTGATCTTAATATTTGAATTAATTCCACCAACTTTAAATTTAATACCTTGAATTTAATTTTCAAACATGATTGCTCATAATAATTTGAATTTTAACAGTAGTTACATCTATCAAAAAAAATCTTTTCTTCTCTATCACACTGCAAATAGGAAGCATTTCTAGTACAGTATTCAAAACATAAATCTCTGTGGTTCTATGGCTCTACCTACCTCATATGTCAATGTGTATCAGGGACATTTTCCTTCCCTAACTCTTTTTCTTTCTACATCTCTTCTTGAAGAAATAGGATAAAAAAACTGAGCTACTTTGGTGTCTAGAAAAACATTGACACATTTTACATGCTTTCTTAGTCTGGTTCCTTATCCTGGTTTCAGCTCACGTTTAAGTTCCTCAACGGTTCACTGATCAGTAATTTATTTCCAGGCTTATGCATGACAATTATCAATGGAACATTATAATCGAAGTCAGACTCAACATTATACATAGTTTAATTTAAAATAAAAAAGTCATAAAGTGAGATTAATATATGATAAGAAGCTTTGTTTCATTTCTTTAAACATAATTTACATAATTAACTGTTCTGAACTCCAAAATACTTGCGGGTAATCTAGAAGATTAATACTCCGAAGAAATCTTTTCTGTATTTTATACATACAGATGTTAACATTTACACACAAACAAGTAAAGCAGTTTGTGACACAAATGCCATCAGGAATTTATAAACTAAAACTGACTCAAGAGTTCAAATCACTCATGGTATTTATAAGAAGAAACAATCAGATGGGTTCATTAAATAAATATTAGTCTGTCAATTAAAAACAGGAATTCATACTCACGCATTCGAAAGTTTCTTTTATACAGAACGATCATACTCAAATTATTTAAATTGATCCTGTTTAAAAACATGCACAACAAATGTGTTAGTATGTTTAGAAATGTATTAAAATGTGATTTAGGTTTATGCACTTGTTTTTCTGAGTAGGGGTAGTTATCAAAATGAGTACCAAGAAGTATTCTATCATGCTCAAAAATTGTTCTGCTTTGCTTAAGAAACTGAACTTTCTTGCGTCATAAGTCAGATAGTGTTAAATGATCTTGTCAATCTGTGGGAGACAATGAAACTTGAAGATGTCATTTGAAATCTTAGTATTCTCAGATTAGTAGGGAAACTGTTCTGTGTTGACTAGGACAAGTGTTTTCCAATGTGAACATCTAATAAGGTATTTGTCAATAGTATCTGCAGCTGACTCACATTACACTTGATTACCTTGGTTTCCCTAATCACAGTCATTTGTTCGGGTTTTGTCTGCAGTGGTAAATGATAAGTGGCTTGTAGTAATATGGGCTACCAGAGTGTCATTGAAACATACCTTTTAGGGTCATTTTCTGAGAACCTGAGAAAGCATGCTCTTGGCCACTCCTGAAATGTTTCGTTCTTGTTATTTATCAACTTATCAATATGTGTGCTGTATTTCTGTTGAATTTCACTTTCTATTTCATGTCCAGATTTCATAATCTAAATATCATCATTTGTGCTTCACATAGTTCTGATGTTTTTGTCTCTAAGAAGAAAAATGTCGGATGCCTTATCATCATTAGAGATTATGGATTATAAAGGCTTTACACTTTGCATTTTTCTCTGTATGAATTTCACCAGAGATTTTAAAAAATATTCATTCTTTTTCTATTCACCATCCCCTAGTTATTTAAATAATTTAGAGCCAGAATTTTCCCCCAATACTGTGAGAAATTTAGAAACATCTTCCTCAGGGTCCTCTTTGCTAGAAGTCTAATCCTTTGGAAAATAGTACGAAGACATTTTTGGTTCCTGTGAGGTTAAGGCAAGAAAACTTTGGCAAAACACATTTACCCAGCACTCTTTATGCTACCTGTAATGTTTCACATTAGTGAAACCTGAATCTGTAGTTTCTCTTTTTTCTGCTTACAGGTATGGATCTCTTCTCCAACTGCACTGAGGAATGCAAAGCGCTGGGCCACTCAGATCGGTGCTGGATGCCTTCTTTTGTCCCCGCCGATGGACGTCAGGCTGCTGATTATCGCAGCAATCTGCATGTTCCTGGCATGGACTCTGTTCCAGACACCGAGGTGTTTGAAACTCCAGAAGCCCAGCCTGGGGCGGAGAGGTCTTTCTCCACCTTTGGCAAAGAGAAGGCCCTTCACAGCACTCTGGAGAGGAAGGAGCTGGATGGACTGCTGTCTAATACACGAGCGCCTTACAAACCACCATATTTGAGTAAGTATTACATAAAAGGCTTTATCAAAGTATTCCCTTTGAGGGAATAAGTTCAACATGTCATTCTTCTTAGTAAAAATAGAGTTCAGGTTGTTTTCAGAAACAAAGATAAAAGTGACTCTTGGATTCAGGCAGCACTTTACTACGGAAAATGAATATACTTAACAGGAAGACAGGTTCCTGTGTTAGGACATGGTTGTTGACAACCATCAAACATAACTTTTGATGTTGAAAACATTTTTCAAATGTGCTTCATATTTCCTTTGGATATTGCTCTCTTGCTTACTTGATTTCCATGTGTTTTGAAGGGCTTAATTAAGATGGAAAAACATCTCTTGACACTTGAGTCACTGGGAGATTTCATTTTTTTATTGATGCCAGCATTATCGCATAATCATCCTTCTTCCACTGTGACATTAAACATTTTAGGCTAAATTAGGAAATCAGTGCAGCCATCACTTTGACCATTCAACGCAATTTAGTAATATGTTCATATGGAGTAAGTCTCTGATCAGAATCAGAGGAACTATGTGATGGAAACATATAAATAAAGCAATATTCTTCATTTACTTAAAACAATATGTTCTTCTAACATGGAGACATTGAAAATTGTACTCAGCTCTTTCAATATTGGGACCATATTCTCTAAGTGGGTTATTTTATACAACCACTGTGAAAATAAAAATGCTTAGAGATTCTGTAGTGTTATTTCCTTTGAGGACCTTGGTAATGAAGTTATCCTATATGCTCTGCTATAATAGTTATCTTTTCCTTTTAGTTGATGGGTAAATACCACTGACAACTCAATAGTTTGGTCAAATCATATAAACTAATGTTTGATAAGGATGAAACTCATAAAAATTCAAAAGATAACTTTTATCTTTTATGGCAAATCCAACGTATATGATATTTTCTTTCTTTCATCTCCTGGTATGAAAAAAATCATGGAATCATAAGCTAGGAGCAAAAATGAGACAGATTGCAGATTATTCATTTCTTTTATGATTTATGGAATGGGAGGGAAATAGAAAAAATACTGAAAGGAAAGAAAAAAACTAGAAGAACATATGTGTTAACTCTTATGCATATAAATATGAAAGTCATGGATTGAATGCATTGAGGACAAGACTACTACTGTAGACATTGGTAATAAGAGTAGGCAAGTGTCCTATGGGTAAAGAAATAGATCTGCCATTGGATACATACATTGGGATGGCAACAATGATTAAACTGTTTCAAATTACTTGGAAATACCATTACCCCACAAATGATTAAGTATTTTAGCATTTCAGAACCAAATAATTGCTCCTGTCTATAAACTACTGATACTTGTTTTGCTTTATCTTTTGAAGTTAAAAAATACAAGGAAAGCACATATACTTAAGGGAAGTACTTTGAAATATCTAACATAATAACTATGATGAAATTTGGATGCTAAAGTCCCAAAGTTTAGCTCACATATCTACATACATTAGTGATTTAAAATAGCCTGAAATAGTTACATGTGTTGCTGGAGATCAAAGAATGCATATATTATTTAATTAAGAAAATTAAGATTTGTTTGCCTATTACTCAGAAATAGTAGAATAAATTAGTTTTTAAAAACTATTTTTTTCCCTGTGTTAGCCAGCTCACACCATTCAAAATTTAGGGTTTGGGATGAAGTGTGACCTGGGTGAAAAATAAGCAGAAATATAAGTATTTAGTCGTTTTTACTTATATTTTCCTTAGTTCTTCATAGAACTTCAACTTCTGGTGTTTAATGTTATCTTAGACTCACACAATTATCTTTAAAATTACATCATGGTTCTGATTTAATAGACATAGTCGATTTTATGGTTAACTTGATAGTATAAACTACAAATAAAAAACATTCCTAACGATTTTGCTCTCCAAATTCACATGATGATAGTTGTTAATACTTGTATTATTTATCATCAGGAATGGAAATATTCTCATCTTCTAAATTGAAAAGCATGTCCCTTAATAATTAAACTAAAAACTTGGCACCTATAACTTGTTTTTAATCAGAATGTTTTAAATAATTATTGGGGTAGTAGTTTTCTTTTGCTGAACATGCATTTAGTTCTGTAGTGAACATAATGTTTATTTAATGTTAAGAAAGTAGCTGTATATTTAGTTATTTCTGTAGAGCTCTAAAAATAAAGCCTAATGAAGCTACCATTGTCATTTATAAAATGATCAGGAAATGGTAATATGCTTAATAATACAAATGAGATCATCGTCTATACCCAAGAACTTCCCATTTCTATACTTCTGATTGCTAAATTTAGAATTCAAAATCGCAAGAAACCTTCTTCTACACAAAAGTACGTGTATGCACGTTAAAAAAAAAGTAGTTTGTGTTTTTTTTAAATGCCCAAATACAACTATATTTCCTTTTTTTTTAATGTGTAAGAAAAGATCCATGAAGAGTATGCATGATGCACTTAATGAAATGGAAGTTATTTTTTAAATTAGGAATAATTTAGAAAATGTCTATTCATACTCATTAGTCATGAGCACTTTATGAACTTGCTTGCTCTTATTTTTGTTATAATGCTGTAGTTTGTTCCTACTATGATAAAAACCAAAGGGATACACTGACAGATTGAAGAAATAAATTTAAACATGTAGAAGGTGGTTGTATTCAATACTCAGTGTTTAGATTTATCTTAAAATGCTAATGAATTTTAGTGTAGCTTTACCTTTTTCAGAGAAATAAAAAATACTAAAATATCACCTTAACTTTTGATAAAAATTAATCACTGTTTTTGACACTTATTAAAATGAAACGTAAAAAAAAATTATTACCTGGAATTTAAAAATAACACCACATTTTATCGTGAAGAATTCAAGAATTTCTTTAGTATTATAGACATCTTATTTAAAATAAGTCTTTCAAATGACACAACATTATACAGAAAACAATCTGGATAGTCTCAGCAAATAAGGAGCAAAAAATAGTTTAAATTCAAGAATATAATTGATAAAAGCTATATGATTAAGATCATATAAAAACCCAATAGTTAAAACAATATCTTTAATATTACTTTTGCAATCACTCTTGCTTATGATTTTGGCTTTCACATCATTGCTTATGACTTTTGTCAGTAAACAAGCATATCTTTTGGTTTGAATCAGTATAAACAGTACAGTAGTAAAATTGTAAGTATTCATTATTTGGAAACTCATTGATTTCTTGTCAATAAGCATAATCAATGCCTAAGAATTAACAACAGTCAAAAGACAACCAATGAAATTCCATCTAAAATATATTTGTGAAAATCTTTCTTTCATTTATTTAAAGGGTCATATACAATAATAAATTATATTGAGTGAAATGAAAAAATACCCTGACATAATAATTTTTTAAACCCTAAATCCATGAAATTTTCTAGACTCATAGGACTGTAGGGAACCTTTTATTGAAATATCACGGTCTATCATGTGTTCACATTACACAACATTTAGACTAGTCCATGTATGCCAAAAAATTACTTGTTGTCTCCTGACCTAATTTTATTTTTTGCCTACTTTTTGAGTCCTTTTGAAACTTCGATTCAACTCAGTCTTAACACAAGAAAAAATGTCAGAACTTTGAAACATTCCATTTGAAAAATTGCTGACACTTTACCTAGACTTTTTTCAGTAAACCTCATTTTGAGAAAATTCTTTTGGGCATCTATGTTATTTCTATGGTGCACTTCAAGTTTTCAGTTGATTAAAATTGTAGAGCATGTTTTGTTTAGACACATCTCTTTCAATCCCTTCATTATCTCAATCTGCCTTCTGTGAGTTTTCGTAATTTGTTGAACTCAATAGTGTGGTAAGAACATACATAAGATTCAAAATAAAACAACTTTTCTTATTGGTACACATCACCCTCGTATTTATGAATCCTTCTATATGTTTTCTCTGGGATTTCTATATTCCTGTAATGTCATAAACATAGCATCAGTTTGTCAAATAATAAAGTCCATAAATAAGCATATTATACATGGCCTTTTTAACATTTCTGTCTCATAGGTCCGTACATCACTAAATGAATGGACATCTTTTTCAGGATATTTTTTTCTAGTACATATGTTAATTTCTGTTCCCTTTTTCTCCAAGTTGTGTTACTTTTTTATAATATCCTATTTCTGAGGCTTTTGCTTCTCTCACTCTTCTTTATAAAAATAGCTCTAGATTTGTGAACCTAACTTTCTCACTTTTTTAGTTTAAACCTTTGTGACAAATCTCTGGTCTTTGAATCACATCAGTCCTTCTGTTTTTCATTAAATTCCTTTGTTTAGTAATTAAGAATTGATCTCTCATAATCAAAATAGTTTACTTACCTCAACTCTGTAAGCAGGAAATGAATAACTCAAGGCCAGAAAAAAAACCCATCCCAGTTCATATTCTCTGTATGTCTTCTGTTAGATGTAATGTTCACTGAATTTTACGATATTTTAACTTCTTTGAAAAATGGTCATCTATTCACAATTTGTATCATTACTCCAGTTAGCTGATCCAGTAGCTGCCTGGAACCTTCCTGTAACTTCAGATAACTGAGATATTATCACATTATCTTATTTCTTCTGTAGTTGGTCAGTAATGGCCCGCCCCAATTAATAGGACTTCAAGTGAAAGCTATAAAAATCCTTCCGAGGTGAATGTTCATTTTACATCTATACATCTGGCAATTTCTGTAGGCAATTTGTTTTTCATTTATTCAGACATCCGTGCTTCTCAGTGACTTATCACATGTCATTTAAAATTTGTGCCTTTGGGTGCATTGGAACTGGTTAGTATCTAATACTCTCTTGGCGTATTTAGACTCATTATCCAGCTATGCGTATTATAAATGCTAATAATTATGTGATAAAAAAGGGAATGAATGGCTGAATGAATGTTTTTTAAAGTACCCAAATAATCTTTAATGCTGTCGTTATACTTTCATTTACACATGCATCTACACACAGTTTTGTTTTGTTTTTAATCCCTAGGCAAACTTTCTTTTCTTCCAATTTTTAAAATATGTTTTAAATTAGTTATACCTCTCTCGTGCTATTTCCTACAAGTTTTTCTAAGGGGAAGTAGATCGTGAACTCATTCAAAATATTGATATGCACGTAACCAAGGTGCTTTTGTAGTTTTTCAGTACTCTGAGACTTTAAACTCCTTTTGATTCATTCTAAGAACTTATATTCTAAAAAGGTGTTAAATTTGTTTCATACTTATTAACTCTCTTAGAATTTTAAATACTCCCCTTTCTTACCAGATCTTTGAGATAATCTTTCTTTGATGTATTTTATTTGCTAGCAGCTTTCATAGTTTAGGTCTTATCTTTTACTTCTTTATAAAGCTAATAGATATAAATTTTCATCTAGTATAGTCACTTATTTTTCTTATATAATTCCCATGTAGGAATTATTTATTTGCATGTTATTAATTTTATTTTTGAATGGACAGCTACGTAGCTAAATAAAAAAATATATTTAAGGGTACGTAGAGAAGACTTAATTGATAAAAGTAGTTTATATCTATTCAATATTTACACTCCTTAGTATATTAGTCTCCATCTACTGTTTAAAGCAGTTTATTTCATGCATACTTTGCTTTTTATTGAGCTAACATTTAGCATATTAATATTATTTATATACCTCATTTTATATTACAGATCATTTCCATCCTCTTTCTTATTTTGTACATTGGAAGTAAATCCATATAAGCACTTGTCCGTCATGTGAGCCTAACAAAGGAAGATTATCAATTAAAATATAAATAGAATTATTCAATGAAAAGGATTATCTACTTGGGATTTTTTTCCTGCCTCATCATATTGAAGATGTATGGGTCAAAATTTAAATGCATTAAGATATAAAGATATTGTGAAGAAGTCTGGAATATACAAATTCACTTGCTTATAAATATCATTAAACATTATTCAATACTCAATGTGCCAGACGTTTTTTGGGTGAGCCTGTGTCTTCTAAAGTCCTTTTAATAGGAATTAGATAGCATCATTTAGACAATATAACTTGGAAACTGTTTTGGACTGTGAGGTTCATTGTTCAAGATTAAATAATATTATCAAATTAGGACTAAACACAGCATAATGGGAGTCAATTTAATGTTTCCCAAAGTATAATAAAAATCTTGGAAGTTTTATATCAAAGTCTAGTAAGACTCCCTAATTACTGCATTAGTGGCCCCCAATCACTTACATTAATTTAGGTGAGGAGAGTATAGAGGATTTGAAAACATTGAATCCCAAGTGTAATTACATACAAAAGGACATGGATAAAGCCAAATTATAAACTAGCAATTTTCACAGATAAAAATCAGGGTTTTATTTCTGAATCTTTCATTGATACGTTATATAACATTATACTTGTACATTATAGCTAGGCACATACCGTTTTCTTCCTCCTAGAGATAGTTTTCTTTTAACTGTGAAGATTGAAAAGATTATATGTGAACTTAATTTCAACAAAATTTCCATAATCTGTAGAGTGTTATTAAATTATCAGTCACAGAAAAAATTATCAATGACAGCTTTTAAGTCATTGAATTCAACAAGTGATTGTAAACATATTTTCTGTGTTCTATTTCATGATTCTGTTGTATGGATACATTTGTGCACATATATATATCTCATATAGAAGCATTATATTTTTAATTTAATTTAATTTTTAATTATATCTGTCAATTACCAGAGGAGGAACAGAGCATGATTATTTAACTAATGGCTACTTCATTATCAGATGCTGTTAAACATGAGAATATAGTGTTTTTTGAGAAACAGATAAGTGACGTAATTAATTTTGGTCCGTTTCTTTATTTTTTAAGGTACTGATTGTACTTTTTGAGGACCAGTTCATACTGCATATTATAGTAAAGTTAATCGTGACGCTATGAGGAACTAGATGTCTGTATTCTGAGGAAAACTTATTGTTACTGTCTGTAAAAATGTTGTACTAAGTAAGCCTTTTTTTTTTCCTCTTTATATGTTGCTATTAGACAGAATCCTAACCTAGATTCCAATATTACTTGTGTTGGATATTTAATGGTATGTTTTACACGTACTAGAAAAGTGAGTTAGTTTGTCATCAAGTGGTCTAAGTTTCATATTTATGCCAATAGCTATATTTCAACCAAAATTTGGATAAAGACTGCATTATTCATAAAAAGCATACTTGTAAATATTCTTTGTAAAAATTTTTGGGTGTCTTAAAAAGGAAAAAAAAAGACCCAAAAAAAAAAGACCTAGGAGAAACACACAAATAAAATCAATATCAAATGTATATTTCTTGAGTTAAATTTTGAATCACCCTTGGATAAAGAAATAGGGTAAAGGGATTCTTTGCGATGTCACTAAACATATCATTGGGTTTTGTCTCAAAGTGCAACACATGGTAGAAA
Organism: Ursus arctos; assembly: GCF_023065955.2. Taxonomy (NCBI): domain Eukaryota; kingdom Metazoa; phylum Chordata; class Mammalia; order Carnivora; family Ursidae; genus Ursus; species Ursus arctos. Next base: position 24,676,375 of record NW_026622775.1, read on the forward strand.
GTTCTGAGTCAACAATGGCAACAGTATATAAAGTGTACCTAATAAGTTGTCCCAATGGGATACACTTGGTGATGTGTATAAGATACAATATTTCCCACGTAGTTTTAATCAAAATAGTGTTAGAAGTAGGTCCATTGATATGAAGGTGAATGTTATAGTTTAACTGTTGCTATTTTTTCATTCTTAGAAAATGTATAGAAAATCTGGAGGCTGACCTGTAAAATTACTATAAAATTATTGTGCTCTTTCACCCCCACTGTTAATAAACATGTTGCCAGAACTAGTCCCCTTGCTAGTCACTGATGGTGTGGGTTTAAGGTTTATTTGTCAGAGAAATACTCATCAGATGACTATACGGAAGGTCATGAAAATGAGATATGTTTTGGTAGATGTATCTTGATTCTTGAGTTAACTTAATCTTTTTGATAAGAACAATGGTAATAGAAAACAATATTATGTAGAACCCACAGAGTTCTACTAAATTATACTCTTAAACATAAAAATGATGGATAATTTCAAGCATATACAAAAATAAACTCTCCATGTCTCCAGTCTAAACAATGATCAGTTCTTGGCCGTATTTGTTTCATCCAAATACTAAGAACACTTTTCACTCAGATTTTTAAAGCAAATCCGGAGGTCCTACTGCCTAATCCATGAGTATTTCAGCATATGTTTATTTATTTATTTTTATTTTTTAAAGTTTTTATTTATTTATTTGACAGAGAGAGAGAGAGAGCCAGAGAGAAAGGGAACACAGGTAGGGGGTGTGGGAGAGGAAGAAGCAGGCTCCCAGCGGAGGAGCCTGATGTGGGGGCTCCATCCCAGGACTCTGGGATCACACCCTGAGCAGAAGGCAGACACTTAATGACTGAGCCACCCAGGTGCCCCTCAGCATATGTTTTTTAAGAGAAAGTTTATTTTTAACATTACCACAAGAACAGTATTCTTCTTTAAAGAAAGTTCTTACTATCCTTGGTTGTCTAGTTATTGTTCAAATTTCCATAATTTTCTCATAAATATTATTTACTTTTATATTTTTATTTATAATTTTCTCATAAATATTATTGATATTATTTACATTTAATTAATTGGATTCACGATTAAAATAAGCTCCATACATAGCAACCCATTTTTAGTTTTTTATTTTTAAACTTTTTATTAAAGTATAAAATACATGTAGAAAAGTACAAAAATCACAAACGTATAAACCAAGTTTACACAAAATGAGCTCACTTGTGTAATCAGTGGCCACAACATTAACTGGGTACCATGTCCAGTAGTCAAAAAGTCCTAGTACTTCAAAAAGAACCTCAAAAAGTCCTGCATTCTGTCCTCTTTCAGCTACTAGCACCTCAGGGGGTGCCACTCTCCCGGCCTCTAAACAAAAATTAATTTTTCTGGGTTTTCAATTTTATATAATTTGAATAAATGAAATAGGATAATATATTTGTTTCACTAAAATGTAATAGCCAGTTGTTCTCTCTGATAATATAGGGAAAGCAATCAGCAGAGCCTAAAATACACCAATGTGTAAACTAAAAAGACAAGTTAGTTAGCATGTATTCCCCTTGAACATGATTGCTCTTACTATTTTTGGAATTCTTACCATGTCTAGTCTTTCAGAAATGCTTGGTACCTGTCTTTATATCTTTGAAACATTAACTTAGTGGTGTTTTATAGAAGCAAATATTTAAATATGTTCATTTGAATACCAGATTATAATGAAAGAGTAGAAAAATCGAAATGTCTGTATTTCACATTTCTTTGAGTCTAGGTTAGAAGACTGTGGCAAATTGGCATTCAGGATGCTAAAGGGAGACTTACTAAAATAAAGAGATTAACATTTTGGAAAATGGCATATCTGAAGAGAGTTTGAAAGGATTGAGGGGCTGTGAATTGAGAAGAAAAGGGGAGAGGTGACTTAACAAATGCTAAGTGTTTAAACAAATACTACACAGATAAGATAGGGATCAGTTAATCTGTCTTTATTGAGAAAATGGATCTATATTGCATCCTGAGAGATGTAAATTACACTTTATGGGAAATATCCTGACCCTGACATTGGTATTTGCTCCTGAGAGATGTGGAAATGCTTTACCTAGAGAGCTTTACAAACTACAAACGTAGGCATATGTCAGCTGTGATTTGGTGGAATGGCACTTTCCAGCCCTGAGATGTATTTCCTGCAGAACGTGTTTCCCAGCACTGGGGCTGGTGAAGGAGTAAAGAGGATGAGGCTCAGTTTTACTGGAGGACGAAAGAAAGGCAAGTGAGAAAGCCTAGGTTTTTTGGTTTTTGTTTTTTAAAGATTTTATTTCTTTATTTGACACAGAGAGAGACAGCCAGAGAGAGAGGGAACACAAGCAGGGGGAGTGGGAGAGGAAGAAGCAGGCTCCCAGCAGAGGAGCCTGATGTGGGGCTCCATCCCAGAACGCTGGGATCACGCCCTGAGCCGAAGGCAGACACTTAGCGAATGAGCCACCCAGGCGCCCCAGAAAGCCTAGGTTTTTATCTATTTCCTTCCCTTCCTGTTTCTGTCTAGATGACTTCTTACATTTCTTAGGGATTTTGAAAGGAAAAAAACTGGTTTCGTAAAGGCTTTTTTGTCCCCCTCACACACTGAATTGCAACGGATGATTAAATATCCAGGACCAGAAATTAAGAAATCGTAGTTTTAGAAGGAAATTTAGGGACATGTGTAGAGGGCAAAAGCTGAGTATAAAATGTCTATTAAATTTAGATAGATACACAGTATATAACATAGATCATGTCTATTAAAATTATGCATTACAACTTAAAAATGTAAAGCTCCATATTATATATAATAATAATTTATAAAAGGAAGACAGATGACTATAGATTTTAAATATCTGACTCTGTCAAATACGGAATCTTTATTGAGCTGGCTTATTTCTCTTATAATAAGAATTTTCCACTTGTGGTATCATTTTATCTTCTGCTGAATTTTAAGGAAAATCCTTGGTGTCGGTTACTGTGAAATGGCTCGCAATTAAATAAAAAATGAAACAGACATTATAATGATTCAAAGTCAAGTTGCCTACTTTTTTTTTTAAAGATTTTATTTATTTGAGAGAGAGAGAGCGCGTGCAAGAGAGCATGAGCAGGGAGGAGAGGGAGAAGCAGGCTCCCTGCCAGCAGGACGCTCAATTGTGGGACACTGAGATCATGACCTGAGCTGAAGGCAGACGCTTAACTGACTGAGCCGGGCAGGTGCCCCAAGTTGGCTACTCCTTAAATCTAGTAGTAATACGTGCTTTCTTAAATTATTTTGGAAGATATAGCAAGCACGTTGTTTATGATCATTACATTTTGGTTTGTTACTTTGGAGAGTAAATTAAAATGTAGCATTAGCTTGATAACATGAAAACATGAATTAATTACACACTTAAGAAAAATAAAATGAAGGGAAAAATAATCAAATAGGAAATTGTATTAGCTAAACATTAAGTCTAAATTTAATAACAGTAGTAACTACTACTGAGTGCCCATTTTATAGGCATGAAAAGATGAAATAAGACACATAAAGGCACTGATTTCATAAATTCACAACCAGTGTTATAAGGTGATAGTTATTTTTATCACTCAAGGGTGATGAAATAATTTTTGAATTAGATACAGGAATTATTTGTGATTTTATAAATATACTTAATTATATAGAGCCGAAGGGTTTGTTTGGTGTTAGACAATGTAGAAATGCCTTTTATTGACAGATTGGAATGAATTCTAACTCCTTTGAACTTGAATTAAGCTAAGGATTTGGGAAATCAATATTTTTAAATTATATATGGGATGGTGTGAAGATAATTGTTTCTCAAATTATAAGAACAAAATATTGACTCATTGAAATTACTGAGAAAGGTAATTTTTTTAATGCAGGCTTACTTGGAATTATTTTTAGGAAATACTTGACATTAAATAATCTAATTTCATCTCTCGCATTTAATATTGAGCTTGGGATCTAGGGACATAATCCTTGAGAACTTAAATTGCTTGCTTTGTAGGAATTCTTCATAGAAATTATGTTTTCATAATGCTTATAGAGAAGGTGTGCTAATATATCTAATATGGGGAAATATTATCTTCCCCTTAAATAAAAACATTGAATGTAGTTTATAAAGGGTATATTATATTGCTTTGAAGTTAATTTTAATTCTATGCCCTTTATTAATCTTTCAAAGTTTTTCATATTTCAGTTACTTTCTAATTCCAGAAGGATGTCGATCGGTCATATTATTTGTAATACTTTAGCCAGCTGCTTTAGGCATGTCTTCCCAAGCTACTGACAAAAGCAGGGTGACCCACATTCAAGAAAACTTATTGTTGAGCACCTCCTATATTCCAGGCATAGTGATTTTCAGTTTTGTTCGCCCTAGAATTAGATTATATAAATGTTCTCTAGGCCAACTATATAGGAAAATGATTATGGCTTATGAACTCATCACAGATAGTTATGAAAATAAGATCAATACCTTAAATACATGTGTAATAATGGAATCAATTGAAATACTCTTGAGAGATATCCAGGGGGAAAACAGAAATATTATGAGAACTTTGGTTGAAAATGTAAAGGGCATCAGATCAGGTTCATTATTAGTGCTCACACTTAACCTAATGAATCCTCATTCAGTAGAACGATGCAGTATCTTCTGCATAGATCAACATACTCAGATCAGGTCCTCTCAGTGTCACCTGCTCTGTGCTGTTCTAGAAATATGCAGAAGTATTTTAAATTATTGATATCCTCCCACCCTATACCTCACGTTAAATACCAGCCCTCTTTTGTGATAATTTTGGAAAAGAAAAAAAAGAATAAACCGACCGCAGGCATATTACATCTCTAGTGAAAAGTTCTCAACCTCCTTTTTCAGATGTACACAAAGCACAACGTACTTACCTAGTTGGATTGTGGTCTTGGCAAATACTTGAAAAATACTCAAGTCTTATTTTCAGGATAAGTTTTCCTAAGCATCACTAATTTTACCCATTTTGACTTTATGATAACTTGAAATTTTTAATTTCAGCAAATATCACTTTCTGATTTTGTTCTTATGGTATGTGTGTACTTCCTTTGGACTCGTAGTCCACTACCTAATTACAAGAGTGGGTCTTTGTATGGGTCCTCATATCAGAGATGTGATGTGGTCTCGTTAAGAGCTCCGGTTACAGGGCCAGTCTGCTGGGGTTCCAATACCGATCCAGCCAGTTCCTAGTTGTGTGACCTCTGTAATTTCTTTAACCTTCCTGTAACTCATTTACCTCATCTGTGACATAGATCCTCAAAATCTCATTGTAGAGATTAAATTATTTAACATATCTGAAGCAGTGAGTGCCTGGGCCCAAAGGAAGCACTCATTAAGTGTTCAAGGCAACCATATATTCAGTTAAAATTGGAACAATGACATCAGCCTGAGTATGGAGAAAATTAAAATTCTGGCTTAAATAGAACTAATTATGCTTTCTTTTACTCCCAGAGAAAAATCAGACTCCAAATGTTCTTTTCACGATATATCACTATTTTACATCTGCAGTATATATTCTTTCACGTAATACATATGTTTTAAAAGTACAGTATCCCTATTTTTCTTTTTCATCTGTGAAACCAATGAAACCGATTGAATAGAACCAAAGGTATAATGCCCAGCAAAGACTAGGCTGCATTCATTTTATGGTGATGTTAGTCACAAAGTGCAATTATAATTTTTAAAATTTCATGTTCTCATTATTTTGCTTAATTTGTGTATTTACAATGAGTAAAGATACTTGATCATGTACAAGAAACAGTAAAAATAATCTGACAAAGAATACACTTTTGAGATGACAGATTCTTATTTCAACCCAAGAAACAGCATATTATATTTGAATTAAAGAATATATATTTCTTCAGGCCAAAAAAAATGTTAAAGTGATACAAATAGGTGCCTATATCTGATCTGATGTAACCTGCATATCAACAATTATACTAAGAGTAAATTCTGGCCCTAGACAGGACATGGCTACTACTCCAAAGAGCTCTGATATCCTTGTGTGGGAGACACAGATGCCCAATGATCATCACACAAAGTAAATGAAAACAGTCTGTTACCATGTGAAAATTGAGTCTTTCTATAACGTATATGAAAGCTATCTCTGTCTGCCACAATTCAGTATTTGAACATGCAGAAGCTCAAATATTTTCTTGCCTCTTTTTCTTCAGTAAAATCCTACGACTATCTGGTAAACCTGATTCTCTCAGTCAACATTGTATATTTATGTTTTTGTAACTTTGTCTTTAAAAGTCATATAGAACTAGCAAATAATGTCACAAGCTCATTTGAGAAATGCCTAAAAAACTACCCAAACTTTACGTTCTGTTTATGGTTTATTCATTGGGCTCTGTGTGTACTGCTCATGATGTTATGATTCCGTGTGTTTTCTGTCTCCTGCCTTCCAGGTCGGTTTTGCGTGTATATCACTATTTTGCCCAAATAACAATAGCCCTAACCACTAAGTTTTAGTGCCCGATGACAATTCAGCATTATATATTCTTCTTTTTATGTGCGTGTCTCATATGAAAACAAAAATTTCTCATTTTTTAAAATAAAATGGTAAAAATTCCTGCACTTAATAGTACTGTTGCCCAACTATGGGGAAAAATGAAATTTTGAAAGAGATTTAATTGTTTTTTCATTTACATGTCTGTGAATGAAATCACAATGTCCACTGCAATTAAGCATTTTCTCTCTTCTAAAAAAACACTGCTTTTCAATGATTCTACTTTGAGTTTGAAAGTTATGTTTTGGGTAGATTGACTCATTTTAAGTAGTAATACCAATAGTAGTAGTAGCTAACAATTGTTAAGAAATTATTATCAGCCTAGCACTAGTGATTCAAATAACTTTTCAGATATTAATCCATATAAGCCTTACAATAACCAAATGAAATAAGTATTCTGGCCCATTTACAGATTATACAGTTAAGAAAAAGAGATGTTCAGTAACTTGTCCTTGGTCTGATGGCTAGTGAGGGGGAGCTAGACTTTTTATTTGAGACCACCTGATTGTAGAGGGAGCGTTTATTTGTAACCCAGTCACTATTTGAATCCCAGGCTTAAGAAACTAGACACCATTCGGAGGGGCATCAGAAAGGATGTGTTATGTGGTGATTTTGGTTTTGTTTTTTATCAGCAGACTGTTATTGCAGTTGTCAGGCTTTGTGGCAATAAGAGCCTGGTGGAGAATGACAATGAAAGGATTAGCAATAGAGAAATTTTGAAAAAACAAGTGGAAAGTATTAGAATTCTCAATGTAGCAATAAAAGATAAAGAAAGTAGTTATTCAGGATGGTTCTGAAATCTTCAGACTAAATGGGGAAAGGTTGCACCCCCGCGATACTACGGCTGAAGTTCACGTGCTGAAAGGGAATAACATGGGTTTTGGTTTTGTTTTTTTAAGATTTTATTTATTTATTTGAGAGAGAGAGAGAGAGTGTGAGAGGGAGGAGGAGGAGAGAGGGAGTGAGGGACAAGCTGACTCCATGCTGAGCTCTGAACCCTTCACAGGGCCCCATCTCACAACCCTGTGATCATGACCTGAGCCAAAACCAAGAGTTGTCTCAACCGACTGAGCCACCCAGGAGACCCAGAAGGGAATACATTTTGACTGGAAAACTAATAACCAGCTAGGAACACCCTTGAAAGTACATTTCAGTAAAATGGAGAAAGATGAAATATGTGCACTTTATTAAATTAATATTTAATATTTTTGGAAGTGAAAAGTGGATACAAGGAAAGGTGATAACTGAAAATACTAGTAGGCTGGGGTTATTTTTGGATAGAAAAGATCTGATCAAATGCATGTGACGTTTAATCACTTAAAATATGTTATTTTAAATGCCATAATTAAAACTGTCCCTGTGTGTTCACTATTTCTGTGAATTGCCGACCAGATGTTCCCAGGATGAGATTTACTTGTGTCTCTCTGTGAAAGAATATACCAGAAGTTATGTTTTATTTAAAAAAAATCAGTTTCACAGTTATAAAGTAAATTTAATGCTAGTCTATGATCATTAATTGCCTTATTTTTTTCTTTGTTACAATATGTGGGAAAAAATGTTCCATGCTTTTGTATGGGTACCTAGCTTTTATTGCTGCCGATACTACTCGAGGCTTGAGATTGGGGACAGAATCACTTCTTTGAACAGCTCCTTTCACCCCTTTTTTCTTTCAAAATTATCCTTAGTATTGAGTTATCAGCTCCAAAACACCCAGGTAATCATCTGATTGCAAAATATTTTGTTGCATTTGGGAGATTCAGGGTGATAGAATGCAAACTATTTCCAGATATGTGAAATATAAACCCTGGAGTCTTTGCTGGGCGGAGGAGACACAGGTGTACTTTCTTTTGCATTCCCCAAGCCCATCCTTTCTGCCTACCTCACCAAATTAATGTGGACCCCTCCGTTTTTCCATTTGGTTCTACTGTCAGATAGAGTATTAACTTATATTTATAGACATTTGACTTCAATAGTCTCCTCTAAAAATTCTAAGAAGCTCCCTGTTGTGGCTACAATAATGTTCACTAGCTTTATTTTATTCTTTTAAGATATTATTTATTCATTTGAGACAGAGAGGTATAGAGAGAGAGAGAGCATGAGCCGGGGGAAGCGGAAGAGGGAGAAGCAGACTCCCCGATGAGCTGGGAGCCCGATGCGGACCGATCCCAGGACCCTGAGATCATGACCTGAGCCAAAAGCAGACACTTAACGACTGAGCCACCCAGGCACCCTGTTCTCTAGCTTTTAAAAGTTTATGTTTAAACCCTGCTTACAGTTTCTGCTTCATGTCATTCAGTGATTGTCAGCTTCTCCATGCACATTTCCCCCTGGTCTTTGTGCTTTGACACATTGTATTCTCCCTCGGGAATGCTTCTCATCTCCAAAACCACACCTCACCACATCAGCGTGGCCATCTCTTACTCATCAATCAAGATTCAACTCATTTTACCTTTAATAAGAAGCCTTTCCAGACAAAGACAGATGTACATTCTTCTTGTAACTTCTAGATTTTTAGGCATGATTGCTGTTTTTAAAATATCTTGTGAAACAATTGTTTTTACCATTGGATGGTTAAATCTTTTAAAGCAGAATCCATGTGTATTCATTTTAGAGTCTCAAGTCCGAGCATTTTTTCTGGAGCAAAGTAAACACTCATAAATGCTTATAGACTACATCAATGAATCAACAAATGAAACATACTAAAGCTAAGAAAGCAAGTGCTATTTTTTTTGTCTTTAGTTATCTAGTTAGGCATCTTCCTGACTTACACAAATTAATATAATTATAATAACCTCTTAATGCCAGAACAAATAATCAAACAACCCTTCAAACCTAACCATTTCCAATCCTAACATACTCTTCCCTGATTTCATCATCTTTCAATCTTCCATAATTTTCATGTCCTTTTTATTCTGGCTTTACTATATTAGTCCTTTTATTCTTTTTTTCTGATTGATCACTTCTTCTTTAAAAACTCCTTAAGCCTCAGGATGCCTGGGTGCCAGTTGGTTAGACATCCAACTCTTGATTTTGGCTCAGGTCTTGATATCAGGGTCCCTGCAGCTGGAAGTCTGCTTAAGATGATGCCCCTCCCCTTTCCTCTACCCCTCCCCCACCTGCAGGATGGTGCACGTGTGCGCATGCTCTCTCAAATCAATAAATAAATTTTTAAAAAACCCCAAAACTCCTTAAGCCTCATGACTCACCATCACCAACTGTTAATTTCACTAATATATTTTTTCAGTGGTCTGTTGCGTGTCATTTACAAACATATATGTAAAAAATCAAGTAAATATAAGGTAATTAAACAAGCATAAATGGAGGGAGATCCATTGTAATACATGCTTACAGGCAGGGACAAAAGATTATTCACAGTACAGGGTAACTATGTCTATAGGCAATTTATCTGACTTTCCTTTGGGTTTTGGGGGTTTCATTGTAACAATTTTTAAGTGTTTGGTATTTTTACTTGTCATCATTATTGCACAATTTATTTTCAGATTGTTTTCTTAGTTATTTTTCTGTGGCTTTGTGGCAACTGAATATCTCCAATACTTTTTTTTTAATAAGGCAAAATTTTGATTTTTTTAGTGTGAGAACTTTATTAAATATGAAGGTAGGTTTGTACATTTATCATGTTTTAATAATGTTATATATATCTTGTAAATAAACATACATTGTCAATACTACTTAACCAGAATCTGTTAGTGGCCCCAGCAAAGGTTGATTATTTAAAATTTGAACTTTGTCCTAGATTTATTGTGGTATTTTTCATAAATAGTAAGTGTATACATGACTTTTATCTATTATGTGGTTAAATATTTACAGTAATTAAGACGAGCCCTATTTAAACACACATTATAAAGTCATGAGAGGTAATACAACTATTTAAGGATCCAAATCTTGTCATTTATTTAGTACATAACTAGCATTTAACAAGCATGATATAATCTTATTTCAAGAATATAGCATTTTTGTGATTTTTTTTAAAGGTGAGTTTGGTTTACTGCCTATCAGTTTTCAAAGATTTTATTTATTTATTTGAGAGAGAGTGAGAGAGCAGGAGTGGGGGTCGGGAGGCAAGGAGCAGAGGGAGAGGGAGAAGCAGGCTCCCCGCTGAGCAGGGAGCCCAATGCACAGGCTGGGATCCTGACCTGAGCCTAAAGCAGGTGCTTAATTGACTGAGCCACCCAGATGCCCTGCCTATCAGTTTTCATATCTTTAATTATCTGATGATGGGTTAAATTCAAAGGACTAGGGGGAGGTGGTTTAATGAGTTTCTAGGGGATAACTAAAATTAAAATGTATACATCGGTTTAGATTTTAGAGTAAATGATTTAAAATTATGTTTATTATGCAAAAGAAGAAAGAACATTTTATCTAATATGCTATATCTATCTCACAAAACAAAGATTTCATTCAAAACAAGGTTAAAATTTAATCCTGATACAAAGAAATAATCTAAGTGATAATTAAAATTGCATCCATGTATGATGTTTAATTCATTAAATATGAATTTATATTGTAGATAATTGGGTTTCATTTCTCTATCTTCTTTTGAATTTTATTTATGTATTTATTTTCTTTTGAATTTTAAATCTTGATTTAAAGAAAAAATTTTGATATCTTAATGTTAAATCATTTTAGATGGAAATACATATAAAACTATATGAGTTAGAGTTATAAAATAATTAGAAAATATAATGCAACATTTTTCTAGAAAACACTATAATATTTGCCCCAGTGGTGACCAGTGTCATCCGTGGTGTGTCATGAAGCAGATGCCTTAGGATAGGGTTGCCAGGTTTAGCAAATAAAAGATAGGACACCTGGATACTGCAGGGGGCATATGTATACTAACAAATTATTCATTATTGATTTGAAATTCAGATGTAACTGGGCACTCTGTATCTCATCTGCCAACTTTGCTCAAGGGGTTTTTGAAAGCCCATACATAGTCTTGGGGTTCCTAACTTGTTCTAGTGTGAGTGATCAGCCTTCCAACCCCTCTCTGAGCCTGCAATTCCCATTTATAATCTGCTATTTGTTTTGACATAGAAGCAACTGAATTACGTTAGGGGAATCAGATCAATAAGAATATTAAATAAACAGCTGTACTTTTACACACAGTTTCTAAGTAGTGTGTACTGTGTGTGTCTTTCTTGAAAATAAACTTGTATACCTTGTGTTATAAGTATTTTACCAATCCAGAAGATTTTCCACTTGTTTTCATGGCTTAAATATCTAAGGTGTTACTTAAATTATTTTGAAATTGTATCACTGTTTAAGTAGATTATTAGTGATTAATAAATTAGACACATGGCTATGTATTTTTTAAATGAAGGTCTTATGTGTTTATTTTTAAGTTTTCCTATCTTTGCTGGAATTTATGCTTGGTTTTCATATAAAAGCAAAGTTGAGCACATCACTAAGACCTGATCTAATATCACGGTACAGTGATATTTGTTGCAAATAGATCTATACGCATAAGATCTCTATACCTGTGGGAATGACCAATCCCATTCGGGCGCTTTTCATGCCTTCTGCTTTGAAAATTAATGCTAATTTCAACCTTACAGGGAAATAAATAATTTGATCTCCTTATAATGTTGTTTTGAAGGAAACTAGTTGAAATACAAGTGTCTAAATGTCAGCAAATGTTATCGCTCATAATTCTCAAAGACAAAAGAAGAATCATTTATTCTTTAAAGGAACATATGGATATCTTGTTAGAATTTTAAATGCACAAAATAATGGTATTTGTCTAACTTGGATGAAAGTATTCTTTGTCATGATTAAAGTCAGATAATTGTGTGGATTATCTTTAAAAGAAATTTCAAGGGTACCTCTTTATTGCCAGTGTAAAAATGTGATTTTCAAATAGTTCTGGAACAAATCAGTGTTCATATTTTAGTGGGTTATGATACAGGATTCCAGGGAAATTTCATCGATATCATAAACATAGAGGAGCACATATGTTAGAGTTCTATTGCCTAACTGTATATCAATGTAGGGTGGAAGCATTTAAAAACTACTTCAGTCTCCAAATTTGATTTTAAGACACCAATGAATCAAGGTGTTTTTGTTCACCAAAGAGAGCCTGATGGAGTGGCTAGAGTGCGCTGGGTAGGGTCTGTCCTATTATTTTCCCCCTTCAGGGAAAACTCGTTAAGCTTCTGAGGCATAATTTCCCACATTTCTAAGATGAGTTTAGAATAGATCCCTTCAATCTATAAAATTTTATGCAATACCTTGTCATAGTAGGTTTTTACTTTTTCTGAGTGTTTTAACTTAGAGGTGTAATATTTTTATCATTTAAAAACAGATATTTAGAATATTGACAACTCTTGTGTTTAGATGGAAAAATTATGCATGATTACTGTGTTTTTAGCTATTTCGCTTAAATCAATTTAGATAATGATAATAATCAAAGTGTATTGTCTAATTAAAGGAGCTGATACACTATCACTGGTTTTTGCTGTAGAGCTCAAAGCACTCTTAATTAATCTAGTTAATTAGAGTTAAAGATTCTTAAACCAAACAAAATTGAGTTACTATAATTGTGCTTCTACCCTGTCAAAAATATTAGTGGTAGTTGACATGGTTGCAGTAACCCACAGACTAGAAACTTTCTAGTGAACCAGTTGTAAATGTGCCATCACCTTTGTGCAATGGCAATTTTAAATTACACATCCCACATACGCCTAACCACATGCAAGTATATAGAAATCTCTAAAAGCCTATGGATCCTCTATCTAGAAGGAACCCATGATGTTTCCGGGGATTCATTGCCTCATACAAAGCTATGTGAGGGTCATGCTATAGTGTCACAGTTGTGGAATGTACTTCTGGACAAATAGAAGCTCCTATTTTCAAGATTGTTAAGACTTTTAATTAACAATAAAGTTTGGCTTGAAAATAAACTTTGAGCAAAAAGTTCTGAAACTTTCACTGCTGGTAAATTCAGTGCTTTGCACAGTGCATCAACTCTGCTTGATCTTGGGGGGCACATTCCAGCTTACAAAACAAATTCCTTCTTTGCACATACCATTCTTAGTGAGAAAATGAGTCCTAATTAATTTTTTAATCCATAACCTTAAATTAGCATACAATCTTTATCACAACTGAAACAGAGCAGTATTGGTTACACTGGATTCTTAGGGGAGATGGTGACTATTGTTAAGTAACAAAAATTCAACTGAGTACATTTTAAATATCTAATTGGCTTTATTTAAATGGTTCACCAATCGGGGAGCATCCCATCTAGCAAATACAGGAGCCCTCTGAGGAAATTGGCAAAATTTCCTTTCTATAGAAGGAAGGTGGGGCAAGAAAGTTATTAGCAAAAGGAAAGGATTGTTCCAGGCAAGGCTGCTTTCCCTTGGGGGGATAAAAACGGGGTCTTAACATGCAGATTACCTCATCTTCCTTTGGGGAAGGGAGAGGGCACTCGTCTCTGACTCACTGGTGATAATCGCTAATCGAAAAGTTTCTTCTGACTGACTGGTTAACACTACATCTCTGGGGGAGGTAGAAACTGCATTTAGAGTAGGTATAGGGCTCCAGTTTAGGAATTTGGTCTAAGTGATGTCATTTTGAAAGATGAAAACGACAGGCAGTGGTTTTCTTTTTAATAGTAGTTAAGGGTGCTAGAATTGCTACAGCTAGAATGTCTATGAAAAGAATATGCTCAACATGCTTGTCTCCTGTCTTAGAAAAGATCCAGTTTACTCACTGAGTGATGTCAATTTCTCTACGCAAAACTACGCTTGCCGATTTCTTACCTCTTCAAATACCCATGAATTTATCTTTTAACAAACACTTATTAATTGCAAATTACATCGTAAGCAATTACATACACATATAGACTAAAATGAACACTTGGCTTTAATATATATTTCTTGCATGAATGTTCTGAAGGATTGTTTGAGTCATTTATTTCACAAAGTTTTCTCTCTAAAAGACTAATCAAGTTTACATATAGGAACCACTTTCTCCAGATGAATTCTTGTTTTCTAGATATATTCTATGATCCCTGAACACTGTCAAGATAGAATAAAAAACATACTGTTTGATGAAAGGAAAAAAGGAAATTTAGCTTGAGGATGTTGTGAATATTACGAAATAAACGTAAGAACTCAAGTTTATGCTGCACTAAGCTAGTATTATTGGACAAAAGACAATATATATTACATTAACAGAAGGCTTTCAGTCTTTTTGTAATTCATAATAAATTAATAAATTTAATTGTTATTTCCATAGATATATCTTAAAATTTAAAACCTTTCTGTCATTTTTTTGTGAAAAGGAAAACATTTACAATATGAACCATGTACAATTATATTTTAAAATATAAAAGCAAATCTAACACTGTTCAAGGGGGAAGATAGACAAATCAAGCAGCGACCCACATTTAATAGTTACTGCTATTATGCTCACTGAAGGACTTTATAGTTAAACAGAAAAAAAAATTAGCAAGATTTTTAAAGAGAATCCTCAAAAATGGCTCAAGAATAAGATAGAGGAAAGTAAAAAGAATTGATTATTCAACTGGACAGATCCCTAATGGAGGCTTGCTTTTAAACGATCTTTCAGTTTATGATACGCTTTTACTCAGGGAAGAGAGAGCAGGTGTTTCTGACTTCTATAAGGGGTAATGGGCTTTAACTCTTGTCTGCTAGATTCACTTTACATATAAAGAAGTGTCCTGACCGTGAGGCTCATTAAATATTTGAATGTGCTCTGGAGCAGGTTACTGATCTTAGCCTCTGGAAGTTTTTCACTGCAGTAGAGTCTCAATCATCTGGGATATTCGAAGGCTGTTCTTTCAGTCACAGAAATAGGTTAGGTCACTTCACATGTTTATATGTTTCTTTAGCGTCTATGGTTCATACTGTCATAAAATATAAAGGGTATTTTGCTTCCTGTTATGCAAGTATAGAAACGTGAATATTCAAATTACTGAATTGTCATTTTAATATATTATACCAAATTATTTTTCACCAAGCTAATTATACTATTATACGTGGTATAAATAGGATATCAGTACTGATATTTTTACAATTATTTTTGCAACATATATGCTTATAGTCATCGATCAGAATTTGTAAATGTCCAAAGTTTAATATCATACTTTACAAATTATCAAAGGCAATAACAGGATTCCACAATATGAGGAAAAATACGCATCCTGGAACTTTCATTAAAAAATATGTTAAATATATGCATACATACGTGTTAAATATATACGCACATATATATGCTATACTATGAAAAATAAATATTTGAATATCTCCTTTCCATTAAGAGTGATTTTTTCACCCATAGTTCAGACAATAAGATAAATGTCTTAAATGTGAGATTTCTGTAATTCACTATGAAGAATAAATGCAGTGAATGTATAAGTAGAAGTAAAAAGAAATACTAACAGTCCTTTTCCTATTACTTTAGATTTGACTGAAAAAAAAATCTTTCATCTCTATCAAGTGACCAAATCCCTACATATGCTGATGAATAGCTAGGGGAAAAAATGCATTTGCGAATTGAAAAGAAAAGGCAGAAAATTTTCAAGTATGCTTTCATAATTCCAAAACATATGTAGAATACATCATAAAGCATAGAGATTCAATGTATTTGACCCATTCTCTCTAGCCTGAAATGCTTCAGCAAATGCATAGCCATAACAGTTAACGCTGTGGAATAATGTCCTTGGCACTGACTCTAAAATGTAATAACATTGCTTTATATATATGTATATATATTTGTATGCTACTTGTCCAACATTAACCCAGACAGCCCCCAAAGATAATGAGTATTCGATATTCAAATTCAGTTCTTAAAAGCTTTGAAATAAAATGTATGTGACTGTAACTTTAGTGATAATACTTCATTTTCTCTAGTTTGTCTGGCCGTATTTCACATTTGGGAAATTTGCTTCGGAATGGAGGAACTCTTTCCTCCTCATCCTACTTTGTTCTGACCTTCAACCTCAGCCCTTAACACTTGTCCTATTCAGATTTTCATTTCTGAATTAACAGATAGGTGGGAGAAGGTAATTTAATAAAAGGCAATGATATTATTCATATAACTGTTGGAATAGGTGCACTTTAAATAAAAGCAGCACACATGTAACTCTAAGCAGTAATTAAAATATGCATTTAAGCTTATGTTTAGATTTAAGATATCAAGTATACTGTGTACTAACCTGTGTTCTTAAAACTCTGAACTATTTTAATAATACAATTTCTTTTTGTATTTTGACTGAATCAAATGAACATATAATATCCATGCTAATAGCTTTTCCCAAAAGTAATCTTTTAACCTAATTAGAAATATTTTACTGATTTAAATATGTATTGGGTTGGCTAATTTCTACATTATACTAAGATGTAGCTTTTCAGTATATTAATTTTTGCACATAATAAATTACTTTATAGGTTGAGGATAGGTCGCTCTTGAGTTTCTTTTGCCCTCGAACTATAAATGTTTGAGATGTTTCCTATAAATTAGTTTCCTATAAAGGAGTATTTTAAGATGTTTCCTCTAAATGAGTATTTTAAGAAAAAACATCCTGTAAGTAATATCTCTAACTTATTTTGAGAAAAGTGGTATTGTTTATAGGGTGTTCATATTGACTGGGTTGTCCTTGAAAGCATAAGATTATGTCTTATGTAATTATTACTAGTGTTCCCTTTTACTCACACAATTGTTCAGCTTGGACAGTAAGTTATTTGGTCACCGTAATAATTTGTCCAATTCATTTTTCGAACCTGAATTTCTACGGTGCTTAATTATTTGAATTTACTGAAGAATTTTAAATTCTGGTTGGTATAAGCCAAATATATTTAAATCAGATATACTCAAGTTTATCATGAAACAGGGAATTTAAATTCAACAACATAGGATAATAGGATTTGATTATTTAAAAAGAGCAAATTTCTGTTTGCTTTTGTAAAATACTCTCTGTAGCATTATGACCAGGTAAGTTATAATAACTACCACGTAGTCCTTCCTGTGTTGGAGCTAACTCATTATATAGTTCATGATATTATATAAAATTAGAAAACAAAATATGTTTTGATTGTTTTCAATACTAGTTACTACACAGTACATGTATATATTATTTTTTACTTTATTTCTGTCAATGGTGGTGCTTGACTTCTACAATTTTAATTGATGTGTCTGCTAAACAGTGGCCTAGGGAAGAAATGTTTGGTGGTCTGGTCACAAACTGAGCTTGTGAGGAAAAATAAATGAGAGAATCAGGGAAATAAATTAGGAAAATTATAAACCAGATAATCTACTTGAAATTAACAGACATACCATAGAGGAGGAATTGAACTGACCAGTATGTTCTTACATTCATGTAAAGAAACCCCAAAAAGAAACAAAAAAAATCCAACTATTCACCAGATTGAAACAGTTCAGTTATGCTATTTAGAGTAGTTCTTAATTTTTAATTCTCTCTATATATATACATAATTTTTATTTTAATTGACTTTACACAACCGAATTGCCTTTTATCACAATTGTACACAATTTTCAGTACCTTTTTATCATATATCTATTATGTGCCAGATACTGACCTAGGGGTTGCAGTTTCTGTTCTCATTGTGCTCATTGCCAAATATAAAGATTATGGATAGGTGAGAAGAAATATCCATTATCATTATAAATAAATAAAATACTTAAAATATCTAAATGATTGAATTTGGAAATTCTACTTCATAATTCAATACATTTTATAAGACTTGGCCAAGTTCAATATCTTTTTCTCTTTGCACCTCTACCTTCTTTATAAGAAAACCGATTCCTTTTAGGGGATAAATTTAGATTTTTTTTTTTATTCTGTAGACATGAAAAGGTTTGGTTTTTGAATAATTTCAAAGGTGAGATAAAGTAAACCTAGAAAATGTGAAGCATCATTTACTTTTTAACTACATAAACACTTTCTGGTACAGTTTTCTGTATTGTATATTGACTTAATATATATAATTCAAAATTTATTAAACTAAACATATAACCAGTTTTTCGGAGATATTATAAAGGATTATTCTAGAATGTTTAAGGGCCACACATTTTTTTCTATACTCTCGTTGTGCATACATAGTGAAGTAGGGATTGTTTGGTATGTCACTTTAAAAGGTTAGTCTCCACATTACCGGTGGTTGGTATATAAAGTATACATCTCCCACACGAAATGGGTTTTTCAAAATATCAAAATTGTCATTTTTGGAAAGCCAAGCACCAGAATAACTTTATTCTATAACTATTAGAAACCAAGGTTACCACTGAAATATTTCGACACTACATGGATCTTGTGTAGGGACACAGCTTATTTCCAATTGTATTTGTTTCTTTTACAATGACATGCAATTCTAAACTCCAAAAGCCAGGCTCCTTTTCTTAGAGTATTTTTCTTTCTTTTTCGCAGCACGGAAAAGGATATGCTAGTCAATTCTACAGGATTCACCTGAAGCAGCATGATTTGCACAAAGTCGACCAACAAAAGCATCAACTTTTCAACTTCATTATCTTGGCCATCCAGTTAGCTGTGTGTCACTGAGTATTAGATTGCCGGCGGAGTCATCGTGGCCAATTATAGGACCTAATTGCTCTCAGCAGGCCTGAGAAATGAGTTGAAATGTGCAGAACTGTAGAAACTTTAGAGGCATCTGATTTTGCCTCTCCGATCAGTGTGTGCCTGTTTACAGCACTATATATCTTTCTCTCTCCAAATGTCACTGAGCCCTTTAGATGTTTATATTCACCACGAGAAGCCAGTCATAAAGATAAAGGAAATTTGTGCATTATAAATGCAATATCACTGTTTTAAACTTGACTGTTTTATATTATTTTTGTGTGATCAAGTGTTCCCCAAACTATTCCAACTTTACAAGAAAGATTGTGATTATGTTCTTTTCACCTGTGGGTTATAAAAAATGTTGTATTCTGAAGACCCACAAAATATCAAAGACATTCTGTAGTTTATACACCGTGTTGCAAAGTGTTTACTGTACTATTTCAAAGCTTCTAAATAAATATAAAATATATATATTATATTATATAATTTTCCTAAAATGTGGTACAACTCAGTTGATTTTTAAATGGATTCATACAGTCCACATCATACAGTAAAGTAAAAGGTAATTCAGGGTCCCAAAGAGAAACTTACTAAGAAAAAAAATAATCCTTAATAATTTCCTCCCAATTTTCATATCTTATTCAACCCTGTTTTTCCTTGTTTAAAAGAAAATGAAGCTCTAAGCTACAAAATTTTGTCAAGAACTCGTACTGAATTTTCAATGCCAAAGATATAGCTGTCGATGTTATCAGAAGAGCACTGAACATGTAATATCAAAATCTCTAACAATCTACATTCTTTCGATTCTATTTCTATGGCTTTGAATTTAGAATCATTTAAAGCTTTTATAAGGAATCTATAAATTCACCTGTATTTGTTGTTAGAAAAAAACAAAAACGAACACTGGGTATCTGTACATTTTGTGATGTAAAATATGTCATTGAGATTACTATTTTAAGAAGTCATCAACCATAGAACTCACACAAAATTTTATTTTACATAGTTTTACATAGTTTTGTGACTCCTAATAACACATGAATATAGTATCTATTTATAACTCTATATGAATATATAGAGATATATCAATATCTGAACTGGTAAAGAGTAACTATAAGATATAAGGGGTCTCTAAATTTAAAATAAATTAAATAAATTTGGAGATAGAAACATGTTACATTATTGTTTCAGTATTATCTTACAAGTGAAAGTTTTATAGCTTAAATATAGTCAGTGTTTTATTAATGAGAGAAATTCTTCCTGAGTCAGCCTTGAAAGGCTAAGCTTGTCTCTTCCTTTTAGGTCAACAAAGCTAATTATTAAATTCGTTAAGATATATTTTCCTTTCTTTTACATATTTTTCTTTTTTTCCTGCTGTTGTTTATTGCTTAACTGAGAGAGAAATTAAGAGAGAAAAATCAGAGAATATGAGATAATCTTCTTAGCAAAAAACAGAATTCTCGTAGCTCCCCTCTAAAAAAGCCTTCAACATATCTGAATGTTTGCCCAATCCAAATTACAGATCAATTTGGCAATATTTACCTTAATTGTCAACTGATCTTATGAATTCAGTGATAATTTGAGCTGTGCTATATTATTAAAGAATAGACTAAAACTTAACACATAACAAATGTTTTCCACCCAATTTTGTGGTCATGTAAATGGGAATATTTTCCTTCGATTAGCATACACATATTCATATGTCCTTGATATGTGTATATCTGAGTGGCTTTTGGCATCACTCATTTGACTGTTATCAAATTAGAGATATTAATATGTCAGAATCCCAGTCATTTTATATATTGAAATAATATGTGTAATGTTCCAGCCTTTTGGGAACCCTTTAAAAATATGTAAAACTAATCCACCACGTATGACACAAAAAGCACATGCATTCACATAAGTGCAGCAGTAACATTTTCTCAAACTTTTGGCACCACTACATTAATATTTTGAATGATAGACTATTTTAGTAAGGATATGTTTCGATATAATTTAGCTGGAAAAACGTCTGTTTGTTGTAATTGCTTTTTAAACAAGAAAATGATTTTCTTGTTGAATCACTCTGCTTTAATTAAAACCTTTCATTCATCATTTTACAATTATGGGGGAAAACACACATCCATCTGCCTTATCACATGCATTAAAAATAAGGACATACTTCATATATTATGGTTATATTCATTCATTCAACCTTAAGAAACTTTCTTTAATGATCGTGCCCTTTATGTCATTGTATATAATCTCCCTTGAACAAACTTCTTATGCCATATATTTATGCATTGGTTTTTTTATGTCATAGTAACAGTTATTCTAATTTGCATTTAAATTCTTATATCATTGATCTACAAAAACAAACAAGAAAAAAGGAAATTTTATCTAATTTGTGTGAAAAATAGAATTATTTAAAACAAAATACTAAACATTTCATTATTAATCAATTACCTAGTGCATCCAGAGTAAATCAGAAGTTATAATAGAGTAAGGATATAATTTTAGCAAATTGGCTAAAATGTTATCTACCAATGATTCGGGGGGGACTGTAAAACAGAAAAATACAATCCACCAATAATAAAGGTTTCCAAATAAATTTATTAGATTAGCATGAAAAGGAATTTTAGAATAGTTTTTCTGTTTAATCTAGTCATCCTAATATCCAACCTTATGTCATTTTATACTTATCAAAGGAAAACGATATCTAAATTATTAGACAATATTTCATCAATTAATTATTTCCAAAATGAATAATCATGACATTTACTCCTTGATAAAATGGCTAGTTTTAAAGTAGTAAAAATGTCAAAATATTTTCCTGTGGAAACAGTGTCTTAATGTTTCAAAGGTATGTCAAACGACAATTTTTAGAAATATTTTATCCACATGTAAAATTCTAATTTTTACCTTGTGAACATAGTTCTGTGAAATCATTTTAATTCCTATATTTAAATATCACATCAGGATTACTTAACAGATAAAATGGTGTCACTATAAGTGTATCATCTTTCTTGGGAAATATGAAGGAAATGTGTATATTCTGTTTTTTGAAGATATTAAATGCAATGCCTTTATCAAACATTGCAAATTAAGTACTATAGTAGAAGGTTTAAATATTTTAATTACTCATCCTCTTGCTTCATTTTTTAACAGTGTTATAATTTGCCGTCAGATCTTCTGTAATGTAGAAACTCTCCTACTTCTCCGACAATAGGAGGAACAAAAATCCTCACAATTCTCAACATAAACTTAAACTGTATATGAATTGTACCATTTCACCTTACAAAAATTATTTGCTGGAGTAAAGGTAATATTTAATATAATTACTCAGTCAGAATGCTGCAAATGTTAGTCAGGATAAAGAAAATTACGTACGGTACTGACTGATAAGAGGACTGTTAATTGTCATTTCATGTGGTTTTCTTTCTCCCCCCTCATATTTCTATGTGTGCTTTTAATACCCGAGGAACTCAAAAATATTTAAAGCATTGGTATACTTGATAATTTTTCTGAAAATCCTATATTTTTCATATTGCAATTTCTTGGGTTCTTTATCTTTTTCAACTCTAATTTTGTAGTGGTAAAGGCTTTGCACTTAACATCCTTTATATGTTCCTTTTTAACAAGGAAAAACAGAAAATGACAAAATTCCATATTTTTTATGCCATGGAGTAGTAAAATTATTTTATATATTGTTAGCACTTCAAGGAATTTCCCTCCGCTAGGTCGAACAAAATCCTTATACAGTAATTTGTGAAACTACTATTCAATAGAGTATTTTTTTTTCTTCTAAAACTTGGCATAGGTCTTAGATTATAGCATTCTATGAGGATGCTGGTAGATGGGTGCCGCCAGAGTATTGCAGGCAATAATATGACTAAAATTCTAATACCTTTAGTGTGCATGCATGTATTTCTAACCACTGTTATTTTTTAAGTATTTGTAAAATTAGAAAAATGACTTTTATTTCTTGAAAACTTGTCACATGCTTAGTTTGAAGTTTTACACTCCAGATGTTTTTGAGTTGCATGAAAATTTTGCATTAATGATGCAAATATTACATTTTCACATGAGACTCAAAAATTTCTGAACGATAGAACTCAGACTTCCAATACATCCGTACATCATAGAGCTGAAAGTAAGCAGGGAATTTCAGCTCTAAACACATTTTTGAGACAGTTATCTGTGAGTGAAAACAGGGTATTATAACAAAAGATGAGTTTAAATCTTAACTATAGTGTTTGTTACTGTGAATGCTATAATAATACATAAGTAAAATGAGTGTAAATGTAATATATTATTTTATACTGCTGTATACATATGAAATAAATAAAACTAGGATACATATTATGCCATTTTTCCATGCATGGATCTTCCACTGACGCCCGTGGGAGCTTTGAATAAAAATCAGTGGCAAAATATGACCCTAAGTTTAAAAACAACTAATGCTGATTTAGTAATTTTAGTCTTAATATAACAGGTCTAAGGGGACATCTGTTCAAAACTGAGTCTCATTCGAAGAAACATATGCTAGGTTTAAAGGATTTCATGATATTTATACTTCCGAAAGTAGGCATTTAGTTCCATATGATTCTCATGATACCCACAACGAATATTTTAAATATATATATATATTTTTCCACCTAATGTTATATTTTCTTTTTTAATTTTTTTGGTTTGTAGTAATACCAAGGGTCCACAAGGAATGATACAGACAAGTTGTACACAGGATATGAGTGCCTTCAAGCAATAAGAGGAAAACATTTTATCTAAAATTTAGAAAGAAATTATTTCACATTTAAAGTCAACAGAATTGTAAGAAAAAATAAAATACAGATGGTATCGTTATTCAAGAAGAAAATATAAATTAAGGTATAGATTTTTTTATAATGTAAAAATACTCTGAATGCATCTTACAGAAATTTACAGTCTGAAACAGCTGAAAGGTAATAGAAGAAATGTGCTTGTAATCTCATGTGTGGTTTATGTAACTGATTTTCTTGAGTTCAGACTACACATATCTGACAGAAATTCATTTTATGAAGCAATGAGGGATAGGACTAGGTATTTCTCTTTTTTGGACATCGAATAAAGCCAACCCTATGGTGGAAAATAACTAATTGAAATACGCAGGAATGATGATTCTCAATGAAATATTGACAGCTACAACTACAAGTTACTTTGGTCCCCTCGGCCTGTGCCTCCTATCCCTTACTTTTATCCTTTCTGGGAATCATCTCACAGACTCTTCCATTTAACCAAGATTATAACTTTGCAGAAATAAAAATTAAATTTTATTAAATTACATACCTATAGTAAGGTCCAACAATGCGGGGAGTTAAGGATGCATGGTAGTAACATCTGCCTTCATGAAAATTCTAGTTTGCCTTGAGAACCAAACAAATTCTAGGAAAATATTAAATAATTAAATGGTCAAATAATCAAGTAATCAAATTTGTGGTTAGAACCCAACTGTGGGTCATGAGAGTAACTCAGTGTATTAAGACGAGAACATAAAAACAAAACTATAAGTAAATAGAATAGGAAAAATGTAGAGTAGAAGAGTATGAAAACATATCACTCATGGTAAAAGCAAATAGTTCTTTGTGAAACATTTTTTCTGATACATGTGTGAAATAGGTCACAAGGTGAAATACATTTCTTGCTGTGAATCATTGCCCAAATGTTTGAAAAGCACTGCACCATATGATCACTATTTCAAATTTAAATTTATTTAATGCTGTACAAAGTCAGGAAAGATCTTTTCAAAAAGTTCTTTCACATCTGAATCCTGATCTTAACCTTTGTAAAATATGAAGTACACTTAGCTGTAAAAGTCTTAACGAGAATTCAGTGAACTGACATATGTGAAATACATAGCACAATGCTAACGCACATTAGGTGGTGTATTTTATTATTAATATCACTTTCATCCCTTTATCACTATTCTTGATTACCAGAAGTATGGAATACAGTCTACAAATGGAAATCATTCCTTTCTCAAAACTCCAGACGGCTTTTGAGTTGTATCGAAGCAGTGCTTATTGCAAGACCTCAAGATGCAAGTGGACTTGCCTTTGGTATCCACTCATCAGCTCAGTTCACCTTTGCCTCTCTATTTATTGTGGTATGGAGTCCAGGAAATAAAACTCACAGCTGCTGAGTTCCAGTCATTTCCCTTTGCAACTCTCAAATAGCCCTCTATTCCTACTATTGAAAAATATATATGTATGATTGCACTAGGATATATTTACCTGATTTTTTCCCTCGATCCCCAATGTGCTTTTTGAATAACTTTCTATTTCCATGAAAATAAATGTTTGTTGGAGTTACTGAATAATTGACAGAATGATATTTTTTGCATATGACTTATAAAATGAATTTGGGCAGTGTGAAATAACAAAAATTCAACTGAGTAAATTTTGAAGATCTAACTGGCTTCATTGAACTCTTCATAAATCAGGCAACATCCCATCTAGCAAGTAGGAGAGAGCTCCAAAGGGCTACAGAAAGGGAAAGGTTTTTAAAGCCAGGACAAGGCAGTCATAAACAAAATAAAGGTTTATTTCAGGCAAGGTCTGAAATAAAAGGATCTTATTATGTGGGTTAGTTCACTGGTGCTGGGCAGAAAATTCCAGACTGACTGATTAAGATTGCATTCCTGGGGAAGGTTGAAACTGCAATTAGGTTAGGAATAAAGCCCCCATTTGGTGATGTGGGCCTAGCAGAAGTAACTCCATTTTGGACCTGTGGTTTCCTTTTTAACAATTCCTTCCTTTTGATCAGACTGTCAGCTTGACTGAGAGATGTGATCAAAATTTAAGGCATTAGCACCACTCTCAGCTACCACTTGGCAGCTTCTGTTGTTTCTTTTTTGTGGTATCCGTAGGTCACGGTTCCAGGTTCATAGTCCTTAAATTTGTCATTCTCTTTGCTTCTTTTCTGGAATTCTAGTCCTAGGGAGGTCATTTTCTTGGTGGTTAGCAGCTGTGAACATACATTTAAGGCTTTTGAGAGAATGAAATGCACTAGGGAGATTATTACATTATAATAGGCAGGATATTTTTAATGTTGGAGTGTACTTTGGAGCCATGGTCCCCCAAACCCAAGCCAGTCAAAATCAAATAAGTCAAAGAAAGACCCCGCTAAAGGAGTCACCTTTTTAAGCCAAGTGGCTTGCTCAGTGATCTTATGTGCCCAAGTTTCAACTTCCACAGAAGTGTTAATCCAGGTGTAGCAGGTGGTGTTGGTCACAGCAGAGACCCCTACTTCCTCAGTCAGCTAAAAGAAAATCGAGGGCTATCTTGTTATCAGGAATGACCTTGGTCATAAAGGCTAAGGATCGTTGTTGGGTAGCTATTGTCTTAGCAACAGATTCTACGCTATCTTCAAAAATTGAGGAGAGGTTTCTGATCATATTCTCTTTTACATTTATCCCTAACCAGGGAAGTATGGCCTGCCAAAGGAAGCAAATCCTAAGTCATGAAAGCCTCCTGGGAGGTCCTTTCTAACTAGATGGTGTAAATTCAGGGGAGCCAAGTAATGAGATGTCTTAGTTTGTGGAAAATTTGGGGCACAGTTGGATATCCTAAAAAATATTGCCCAGTTATACAGCAGTCATCCAGGTATTCAGGTCCAAAGAGAATGATAAGCACTGTAGACAAAGACAAACCCAGTTAGGGCACAAACCATTCCCATTAAGGAGGTGCTATTAATGGATTCATTCACAGAGATTATTGTATTTGCCCCTTCAACCCAGGGATCAATTAGGTTTTCAGCACATTCAGAAAGTAAATCTCATAGCCTAAAATAAAGAGTTGTTCTGAATTCCTTGCAAAGATGGGGGCTGCCGGAGAGATCTCTTAGTGATTGGAGCAGATCTGATCTAGATACTCATGGAAATGTGAGAGTGTGATTGTACAAAGATTTACATAGGTATACAAGTGTAATTGTATAAGTACAGCTATAATTGGAGAAAGGAAAAAAAAACAAGGCACTGGATGTTCTGTCATAAAAGTTGAACTTGGTAAAAGACTTCTAAGAGTGGCTGACTGAAGCTTACCCCCATTAGCAATAGTCTAGGAAATATGGATGAGGGTGTTAGTTTTCCAGGCCAATGACAGAGCAAAGGAGAGAAAGAGAAGAAAAAAGTTTTCATGTTCAATTAAAGGACGAAGTTTTGATCTGGTGTCTTGGGTGGAAGTAGTCTACCCTAAGGTCAACTACTCGTATTCCTCATCAGTTTGATTTGGGGGTCTTCAGTGTCTGGACAGGACCAGATGTCAGGTAAAGCCTTCTTTAGCTGCAAGATGTGTACCATACACTCAATGCCTTCCAGTTTTGCAGCAGCGTCGGTGGTTGAGAGTGCGTGGTAATGTCCCTTCCAATGGGGGCAAAGGGAAAGTCCTCTGATGATGATGTTTGCAGAATATCCAGTCAACAGTCTTCAGACAATGGCCAACAAACAGGATCCTTTGAATTGGGATATGGAAGGCTTCTTTAACCTGTTGATACTCTTTAGCAGAAGACATTAAATACTTATAGTAGCTAGCCATACTAGCATGACAACGAGGGAGCAGCAGAAAGTTGTATACCAATAGACATTGGTTTACTGGTGACTATCTCATGTAGAGTTCGTTTATGTTTCCCAAAGGGGATCTGAGAACAGTCAGAGAGTCCAGAGGCAATACTGTAGGTCAAGGGAGTCCAGTAGTTTCAACAAGAGTAGAGATTTTGAGTTTGAAAATCCCATTAGTTTTCTTGAACTTGCCTGATGATTGAGGATGATGGGGCCAGTAATCATGCCAAGAAATTTGCAAGGTTTTCGGTAAGGCTCATATGATTTGTCCAGTGAAGTGGTTGCCTCGATCATGGGAGATTGCAGAAGGTAATCCCCAAGTGGGAAACACATTCTCTAATAATTTCTTTGCCACTGAGGGAGCGTCAGCTTTGGGCAGGGGAAAGCTTGAAACTATCCGGAAAACATACAGAAAATAACAAGTACGTATCAGTAACCCACACTAAGTGGCAACTGAATCAAGTCCAGCTACAGGTGCTCAAAAGGAGGAGAAGGAGTAAGTCTGAGGCCTCTTGAGACAAAAATAGTTTCTCCAGGATTATAGACTTGACAGGTTCGATGTTGGTAGTAAACTGCACAATTTTATAGAAGTTGCTACACCAGGGGTGCCTCAGTGGCTCAGTCGGTTAAGTGGCTGCCTTCGGCTCAGGTCATGATCCCAGGGTCCTGGAATCGAGCCTCGTATTGGGCTCCCTGCTCACTGGAGAGCCTTCTTCTTCCTCTCTCTCTGCAGCTCCCCCTGCTTGTGCTCTGTCTCTCTTTGTCAAATAAATAAATAGAATCCTTAAAAAAAAAAAAAAAAAAAGAAGTTGCTACACCTTAATGGCACCATGGTGGATAAAGGAATGCAAAAACTGAAAATTGGGGTTTACTAGAGAGCCAGGAAAAACCATCATCTTGGGTTTCCCATAGCCCCAAGTGTTTATTTAATTTACAGCCATTGTTTGCCCATCTTATGTTTTCTGATTCAGGAGCAGACAATTGCTATGTTACAAGAACATCAAGATGACAAAAGTCTGGCAATGAGGGGTTATTTTTTGCTGAGGCAGAATGGAGTTCACCACCTGAGTTGCAACTTTTATAGATTCTGTTGTTGCTGTCTGTGGATGAAAGTTAGCTAGGGCATTTCCCTGATATTCAAGTTCAGTCCTTCTAGTGTGGGCCTCAATTTTGATGACAGCAATTTCAGAAGGTGAAAGAATAGCTGTAAGAAGTTCATTTACTTGTGGTCCTGTTTTTGATTGGGGTCTCACAGGACTTAAGAAAACCCCTCTGTTTCCATAGCATCACCAAATCATGGATTACCCCAAAGGCATACTGGCTGTCAGTATAAATACTAACAGTTTGTCCTCATAACTGGCAGGCTCTGGTAAGGGCCTGGGGCTCTGCTTGTCGGGTTGACTTGGCTTGTGGGAGATCCCCTCTTTCACCTAGTCCTTGTTAGATAGTAACAGCATAACCAGCTTGGAAATGTCTTTCTTCATTTCTACAGTATGACCTTTAAATCAAGATTTGTTAAAGGGGTACCGTGTAAACCTTCAGTATTCAGTATCTGTTCTATTGAATGGATTTTTTCCTCAACGGTTATAATTGTAGAATTCTTGAAGTTGTCATTTCTTAGCTTGGCAGACCCTTCTCTAGAGCTGTCCTTGGGTTGTTCAAAATTGTTTTATTTTCTTCTTTTCTCTTTAATTAATCAAAATTTTTATTTCCTTATGAAAACTAGGTTTTTAAATTTATCACCAAACTAAAGCAGTTCATATTAATCTGTGACTAAATTAGTGTTTCTAAAGGGGCACTTATATTTTAAAGGAAATGTATTAATCCAGGTAAAAAGTTCTATTGAGAATATTGTGTAGAAGAAGACACTTTGTGTTTCGCTTCATCTTACCTATTTACTTTTCTTTGAGTGCAGTTGCTAATCATTGGGTTGTTGCTCACCCAGTCTGCCTGGAAGTAAGAAACATTTAATGAATGTTGCAATTATCTAATTTGGAACACCATCTCCATCCTCTTGCTCCCTTTATCATGAGGAGTGACTCTTCTCTTAATCATGAAAAAAGGGGAGGAAAACAAGCGTTGGTGTGGTGAATTGCATAAACCTGAAACTGAATTTTATTCTAGAAGTGTGAGAGTTTTTAATATTCTTAGTTGTGTTTCTTAATTAATAATGGAATGAAGTCCAACCTCAAAGTTTTCTGGCAATATATTTCTCTCAAAATTGATAGCCATGCATGTGTGTGTGTGTGTGTGTGTGTGTGTGTGTGTGTGTGTGTGTGTCTATGTGTATATGTGTCTGTGATGGGGAGAGGTATTAACCAACACAAAAGAGACTCATGGAGGAGTGCATGGAGAAAATCATCTTATAGGCAAACACATACACATTCTGTACACTATATTAATTAATCTTTAGGCTATCAGAATGCCTGGTTGGAAGGTAATGATATATTTGATCTTCAACAAGCTGGCATGGGCTTTTCCACACATAGGCAATTAATGATCAATTTCTTTTGGCATTGCGTGGTAACCACCCTTATTTTATACTGGGCTATGTAGACCACAAAGAGACAACACAATGGTTATAATAAAATGTACCAAGTAAAGTTGAATTAGCGAGAGAAGATGAGAAATGAGAGAGAAAAAGAGGAAGAGAGAATACAACCATTGTCCTCCTTCACTCTCCAATAAGTTTGAAGAGACTGAGAAGCAGTTATGATTTTTAAAGTTCATGTAGTCATATACATATGTAAGTTAAAAGAAAGAGAAAAATAATGAAAATAAACGATAGATAATTCTAGTTAAAATGCAATAAAGAATGAGGTAAAGTGGAATACCTTAGAAAGGAGTAAAACAGGGGCACCCGGATGGCTCAGTTGGTTAAGCATCTGCCTTTGGCTCAGGTCATGATCCCAGGGTGCTGGGATCCAGCCCTGCTCAGTGGGGAGCCTGCTTCTTCCTCTCCCTCTGCCTCTCTCCACCCCCCCACCGCAGCTCATGCTCTTTCTCTCCCTCTGCTGCCTCTCTCTCAAATAAATAACTAAAATCTTAAAAAAAAAAAAAAAGGAGTAAAACAGAGAGCGGATATAGAAATTTTATTTTAGAACACAGGCATACCAAACTATGTCATTGGGATGCCTCTGTGGAGGTGTGTTTTGTGTCCATTGTTTCCCTGACAAGGATGTATGGATTTACATGACAGTGTTGCAAATATTTTAAGTTCAAATGTGTCTCCATAATCTTAAGAAAATGCGCTTGCAATTATAGGGACCAGAACAGGGGAGAAACTGGAAATGCCATTAAGAGATCATGCAGAATCATGTGCACTGGCATAACATTTCATAAAGCTAGATGACAAGTTTACAACACGTGATTACTAGTCGAGTATTCCTGCTGAGGTGGTAAGAATGTTTTCAAATGACAACAATCAGGTAGGTGGAGTGGACAAGGATATTAGGTATTTTTAAAGTTTAGGTATGTTGCACAGTTCTGGTTTAAATGTAATACTTCCTTTAACACTCTAGGAGAGTCTGTTCCAGTATTAGATATAATAATAATTAAAAGATGAAAATAATTGCTGCAAATAATGAAGCGTTATGATTTAGATGATGTTATGAGATAATTCATAACAATAAAAACAGAAAAAAGGGAAATTGGGATAATGAGAAACCCATTGTTGTAAATCTCTAGCCAGGAAGCAAGTGAGTACAAGTAATTTACAGACTGAACTAGTAAAAATGGAGGTGGAAGGACAGAATCAAGAGACAATTCAGAAACCAATAGATGGTACTTGCTCCCTGATCCCATGGTCAGCTGACTGATGAGAGGCAGAAGTCACTATGAATGGGAGTTTGGGTTTGCCTGAGCGGATCGTGCCGTCTTTAAACGAGACAACATAAAAGAAAGAAAAGGGTAATCATATTTGTAGCAGGGCTTGCTAATTTTCTCTTTATCATTCAGTTTTTGCTACGTTTGCTATCCAAGTAGAACCGGAATGGCATTATATTTAAACATATTCAGAAAATTTTAGATTTTTACCCTTATATCAAATGATAGTCTCTCTATTGCACTTTACTTCACTCCCTCTGTAGTAATTTATTATTATTATGACGATTTCAATTAAAACTCTTCAGTTGAATTTTTTCATTATGTTTATTTGGAAAGAATTCTATATTTATGTAATATGTAAGCTAGAAATATTTTTAAAGGTTTTCTTTTTTTTCCCTGTGCACCTTCGGCTAGTGTATATGCCGGAAGTGGTCTTGACTAATTTAAAAAGGATGCAGATTAAGTCAAAACCTCTGGCTCTTTTTGTGACATGCATGACACTACATAATGAAGAGGAAGACATACCAATAAAAATAAAGACATAATAGTTGTAAAAAAGCTATTTATGTTTCCTTTCCATCTGTTCAAATAACATTTTCGGCAAATATTTTTGAACAAAATCATAATACTTTATGTTGTTTGACCTGTAGTCATCAACTCTTATCTAAACTCTATTAGCAATTAATTTTATTTTCTATGTTTTTTTTTTTAAGTGGACCCCACAGAATAATAGACTTTTAGTGCAGAGCAGGTCCTTGAAAATACTCTGGTCCTTAACCTACCTATGAAGCAAATGAGACAAATATAGACTGACTGATGCAAGAGCATAACCATAAACGTAAGGTCCAAACCTTTTCTCTTGACTGAATTCTTTAACCCATGCCAGGCTACATTTCTAGTCTCTGTGTCTTATTTTAACTTGAAATTCTAGGAGTAACTATATTTAAAAATATAAAAATAAGCTACAGCATCTAGAACTTCACTCTATATTTTTACATTTCAATGCTCTCCCTATGCCACATGCTCATTTCTAAGGAGGATTCTCAGATAGAAGACACCATGAAATGTGGCCTAAGACTAAGGACAGTTTGTCTGTCCTTTTATGATAGATAATTTAGAACAAAATGTTGTTCTAATATATGCATTTTTATTCCTCCTAACCAGCATGTTATGTTGGCAGTGAATAAGCAAACCTAGAGTCAGACAAATAGGAGTACATCTCCCAGAGAAATCCTATTGAACGACTGCTACCTCACCAAGAAAAGGTCTGACTAACCTGACTTTATAAAATCATCATCATCCCAGCTAATAAATCCACCCAACTTAGCTCAACTTGCTTCAACTAATTTAGTCAAATACTGAAAAAAAAAAAATAAGAAGGTAGGTGAAGGGTGGGTTTTAATCATCAACTATCCACCCTGTTGGTGAGGGAGAGACTTCCATCTTAGGGTTTTGGGGATGGGGAACACACAACATTGGACACTGGAGAGACAGATGAAATTGACAACAGTTTACAAGCCACATATTCTCATAGCCTCGGGGAGAAGGACACCACACAAAATACAGGGCCACACTACCAGGGGATATGAGAAACAGGCTTTTTGGCTATCAAGAGGGAGGGGTTCTCCCTGGTTCCTGCTGGAGGATGTGGCCAGGGAGAATTCAATGGAGCTAGCAGGGAAATGAAACCACACTCATTAAGAGCCAACTGTGATTGGTCCCCCCTGATAAGCAGAGCTGTATGGCTAGGGGATCTTATCTTCCAGAGGAGAAGAGGAAGGTGAGGTTAGACCATTCAAGGCAGTCCTAGATACGCTAGATGTCAGGGTAGCACATAATATCTGGCTTTAATTTCGGTCCTTATACCATAATTGATTCCCTGATGTCTTGACACCAATTCTTACCTTGGTGATGCACTGAGATTTCTAGGTAGTAGAAGAACCTCTCCAGGACATGAAGTAGGCACTTGAGCAGGAGAAAGACAGTGTGAAGAGAAAAACAACTATTTTGAGTAGCTGCCTAGTCAGTTCACAGTAGATAACCCTGCCCTTGCACAGTCCGGACGTTTAGATAAGGACCTAAGCTTAGGATTCCCACAAGAAGTTCCGGCTTTGCTCTTCCTGGGGCACCTTAATACTGAAGGAGGTAACTGCCAACCTTATGCAGGTGACTTAAGCCTCTTCATTCAGCAGATCATAATCTACATATTTTTAATTTAATGCATCAGCTGTGCCCCCCCAACATAGAGGGCCGCATAGTGAGGTGCACTTCAAAAACATGAACTTTAGAGGTGTTCCCTTTATGGCCAATAAAGGAAACTGAGGAACCCGTGTGGCATTAGTACAAGGATGCATGACCCAGGGAATGTGGATTCAGACTAATCTATGCCTATGGCAATAGCAGAGGGCTATTTCCTTTCTTTGGAATTCTTCGAAGGAGCCATTACGCCTCTCAATTAAACTGGCTGCCTGGGGTCTATAGAGGACATGGAAGTTGTATTGAATGTCTTCTTCAAGAGCCCAGACTTGTCTGTTTTGAGAAGTGAAATGAGCACCTTGGTCACTATCAATAATCTCTGAAATTCCAAAGGGGAGAATAGGAGTGTCCTGGTGAGGCTGAATTGTGGCCTTAGTATATATAGGGACATCTGTTCCCTTGATTTATATTTTAGGTGTCTGTGGGACAAGAGGTTCCCAGAGTCCTTTACCTCCAAGGGAGCAATTCTTATATAATACACCAAGGGTTTATAAAAATGTTCATATGGAGCCATTTTCTGGCCAGGGTATCCAGTGCTAAGATGACTGCCTGTTATATGGTCAACTGTGCTGACCCTGAGATCCTGCATTTATCAGGGACATACTGGATAAGGAAGGAAAAGAAGCAACATTCCACCAAGTTCCATCATATATAATGATGGCAATATGATCCATAAAGTGTACAAACTCCATTAATTATTCACCAAGTTGCTCCTACGGGGCTCTCCATGTTGCTAAGGGGTCTGGGAGTGGGTCGACCTCTAACACCATGGCATCTGACAAGGGTCTAAGGGGAGCTGAGGCTACACCTTCCTGCAGATGGGATATGTCAGAGGGTCAGACTTGAATTCAGCCTGTACAACGGAGATCTTGTGAGTGCTGGTTCCATGACCCAAGGCATAACGGCCAGCGTGGTATGCAAGAATAGATGCTCTGAAGGTAGGTGAAGGGTGGGGGAGAGACTGTTTGCAGAGGAGCTCAGTATGTGGCCCACAACTACCACTCTAATGGTGTGCAGTGCAAAGTCAAGGAGAGCAGTTCCCTGTATCAGAAGTCCACAGGTAACTTAGGACCTGGAGTAGACCTGGATAGGTGAGAGGAAGCAGTTTAGAGGCCCAGCGACTCTTCTCTTCTGGAGACAGCTATCTCCTTTTCCAGGGTTAGGCAACGTCCCCAGGGTCACAGTCCACCTGCAGTAAAATCCTTTTGCCTATGGTGCTAGTCTGGCAGTCAAGCCCCAAGTCCTTTGGCCTGCTGGCAACCAGAAGCACTAAGACAAGCCCACACACATTGGCTAGGGATGTTTCACTGAGACAGCAGTTGTGTCACCTCCTCCATTATTTGGGGAGCAGTTAGTGCCCCCTGCTCTTCCCCCCCTTTTTTTCCATCAGTGCCTTGTCCATGGGTTGCCAGAAATATATACCCTTGGGGGTCAGTAAAATACTTGGGATAGCAGCAAGGGAAACAGTAGCACAAGGAAGGGGCAAAGTAGCTACACTTTAAATGACTTAGGTGCCATGATTAATTCTCGGTAGGGCAGTGATCTCCTTACTTTCCACAAATCTCATTATGAACTATCCCTGGACTCCCCCTGAGGGTGGACAATCACAATAATGGCCAGATGGCTGCCCCAAATAGATAGTGATGGTTCTCAAGGTAGATGCAGTGACCAGAGCTCTAGCTTATCCTTGGTAAGTGGAACTGAAGCACTAACTGACCAAGTAAGGTTTTGTGTTGTCACTGCTTTTATAAGCAGGAGTCCCAGAGATGCCTGCTAGATGTAGACCGACTCCAACAGAGCATCATGCTGAGGTACAGCCAATTAAACACAGTTCTCTTCTTTAGGACAAGAGCATTTTGCAGTGGGAAGTGAGGGCAATACCCGCTAAAGACAACACAGTGCCTAACAGGCCAAAGTGCAAGTCCATCAGCAATGACAGTTTGGTTCCAGGAAGCCTTCTTTGTATCATGAAATCATTTAGTTATCCAAGAGCAGTTAATTCAAGCTGACCGAGTGTCCTTGGTCATGGTTGGATCATCCTGTAAAGGGTTGTTCTGTCTCTTAATCACGCCTTTGGTGAGGGAGAAATTTCTGTCCTAGAGTTAAGGGATCAGAGAATATGTAGCACCTAACACTGGACAGAAGAGACCAAGAGCAATTTATTAGTCACATATAGTCACAGGCCTGGGGTGGAAGGCGGCAGGAAGGATGCTGCACGTGGCCACATGGGATTGCACTCAGGAACAGAGTGAACAACCAGGGGCTGTAAGGAGACAAGCTTTGTAGTATCAAGGGGATGAGGTGTTTCCTGATTCTGGTGAGATAGGATTGGCTTGTTTGAATTGGCTTGTTCTGCAAGCCAATAGGGAACTGACACCCACCTTCACCTAGTCCCCCTGATAAGTAGGGTTGTCTGGCTAGGTGATCTTATCTTTGGGAGCAAAGTAGAGAAAGAAACTTGGGAGTTAGGTTATTTGAAGTTTTCCTAGTTGTGCCAGATGTCAAGGCAACACATATATTGGGCTTAACTTTGCTTATACCGTAAAAGTGAATGGTATGCCGTTGGAGAAGACCAAAATCCCTGAGAGCCCTTGAACAATTTTGGTCTTGGTCAGGCTTGCTTCAAGCCAAATTTGTCAGATATTAAGCTGAGGTTCTTTGAGAGGTTTCCTATATTGTCTTCAAAAGTAGAATAATTTCCAAAATAGAAACTAAACTTTTTATGAACATAGGTCCTCCAGCTCCTATGGAAACTTACGGAAGGGTCTCTTTGTCATCAAGTTCTGAAATTTCATAGTATTACATGATTTGATGTAGATCGATTTCCATCTGAATTTCAGATACTTGGTGAGCTCTTTCAGTCTTTAAACCCAAGTTTCAGTTTTTGGAAATTTTCTTGAATTATTGCTTTCATCATTTCTCCCCTTATTTCTTTTCATCTTTTTTTATCCTTTTTTATTTGGATATTGAACCTCCTCTACTGACCTATCAACTTTTTTCACTTTTTCTTCCCTACTTTCTACATTTTTTAATCTGCTTTTTCAGAGATGTTCTTGTGTTTATCTTCCGAACTTCTACTAATCCTTTTATTTCCCTGTTTTATTATTAAGTCTAAGAGTTCTTTATGCTTTCTCAATATTCCTCTCTAAAGGTTTTTTGAACTCTCTTCGTGAATGCAATATTATCTCTCATTCGCCTGAAGATATCGATGATAGCTTATGTTGCATTTTATTTTCCCAGAATAGTGTCTCTTTCCAGGAATCTACGGTAGAGATTTTTTTTTTTGCAAATGTCTGGTGGATCATTTAATTAAGGAAACCCCACTGTCAATACGTTTGGTATGTTTTTCTTCTTAGGCTAGTTAGAGATATCCAGATAAATGTTTTCAGGTCTTCCTCCTGGAGGTATAAGCCTGGGCACTTGCAATTTGAAAGTTAATCAGGGAAAGATGGTTGGGAGACCCAAGAGCCTAAGTTTTCCAGGTATGATGATCTCACATTAAACTGTACCTGCTGTCTTCCAATGTAGGCACCTCTGTTTTAACCTCCTTAGAGAATATATTTCCTGTCTTCTAACCAGAGGGGATAATTGATCACCTACATATGCGCAGTCGATGAGAGAAACCTGGGAGTCTAATTGCTTCTCAATGACATTTTTTGATCCTTCTTTTCATTTTTATATTCACTCCCACTTCAGAACTAATTTGTTCTATTAATTCCTTAGCCTTTGGAATATTCTGTGGGATAAATCAGATTTCTTTCTTCATACTCTTAACTTCCAGCTCAAGATTATATATTTTTAAAACAAGTAAGTCGATAGCAACTTACTGATTCACTTCCAAACTTCCAAAATGTTGTTATAGTTTGCTCACTTGTTTCTTTGTCTTATACTTGTTCTTGTAGGCTTTTCTGTAGAAAATCTTCTTTTCGTTTCTGTGAAGTTTTATGAAAAGCTAAAGTTTGTGCATGAATTCATCTTCTCTCTCTTTTTAACTGGAAGCTTAAAAATAAGCTTTCACATAATGAGCTAAAGTCTTATAACACAGAGTCATGAAGAAATCTGCTCTCAGATGATTGAGAGTTTGTGGGATTCTTGCTAGAAGTACATATTTCTTTGTTGTTAGGACCATGTAGAAAGCAAGGATATGCTTCACATTTGGTTACATTTGGGAATTAATAATTTAAATGTAATATACACATAATTCTCTCATTATATATTAATAAATGAAATTATAAAATATGATATGCAATTTCTATTTTCCCAAATGTGAGTATTACAATGATTTATTTTTCACTCTTGGTTTGTAACAAGTTTATGAGTTTATGAGTCTATACGTTTTAAAAATTTTAGATCGATAGTGGTAAAACCAGATAGGTGATACCCAGTGTTATATTTGATATAGATTAGAATGCTCGTTATTTAGTCAATTGGTTTTAAGGTTATAATTATGAATGAAAATAAAATTTGAAGCCTGATAGTGCTTTTCTCTTACATTGGTTTATTCACCATAGTATTCTACTTTGAATAGTGCCTGAAATTAGTGTCCAAATAATATCAGGCAACTTGCAAGCTTTAGTACTTGAGGTCAATTTAATTACACTGTGCATGACAGAAACTAGGCCATTTGGGTATTGCCTTTGCCACCAGCAATTGACACCTGAGTGTTAATGAGCCGGTAATTAAGAGCTGGCACATACAGACACATTTTACTGTTTGGGACTAGGATAACCATATGCTACATAACTTCGGTGCTAAGTATTTTGTTAGCTTCAGAATTTACACAATTATGTTTGTGAGGTTTTTTTAAATCTTTCTTTTGCCGTGGTAAAAAAAAAAAAAAGATTAACAAAGAGTTACTTTAAAGATTTAAAATAACCGTACTTGTCGTTTTTAAGTTATGAAACATTTGAAAACTACTAAGGTCATATTTGGAGAGCAGATATTTGGAAAAAAATAAATTTTTAGAGTGGCAATTCCTTTCAGTTTAAAACCACATCTACAGGACTTATATTTTGAAAAGTCGTTTGTAATATAACAAAAGTACCTAAAGCAACTTAACATGAATGTAATATGTAGGGTAGGCAGTTCTCTGGGATGGCCCATAATGCTTATCACCCCCTGGTATTGAACTCTTGAGTACCCCCCTTCTCCTGAAGGTAGTTGAGCTATGGAACCCACTTCTATGAAACGGAATTTGGTTCTGGTGTTAGATTAAGAAAAGGTTATGTTTTCCATCTTGGGAATCTTCTTGTACACGCTCTCACTCTCTTTTGGATTGCTTACAGAGATGTGGAGGCAGCTCTGTGGTGAGACCCATGTGGCACGAGATCGAGGCCTATCAACAAACACAAGAGTGAGCTCTGAAGCAGATGCCCTTCCCCGCGTTGCATCTTCACAAGAGAACACAGCTTCTGCCAACAGCTTGAGTGCAATCTCAGAGGAGCCCTTAGTCAGAGGTTCCCAGTTAAAAGTTCGCTAAGAGGGTTTGAATCATACAAATTTGGAGTATATTGTTTTCCAGCAACAGATAACTAATACAATACGAAAGTGGCAATCCTATTGTCTGCCACAGCAATGGGAATTATTGATTTCTCTGATGTGATGTGTATAATCAAACAATATGTATAATGTACATGCATCATGTCTTTGCTTTCCTCTCCAATTTTCCTTTCTTCCCCTTCTCCTCCCTACCTCACAAAAGAAGTCCCCAACACTTTCTCGATTAATCTTCTATTGGTTTAAAAAAATAAAACTGTTCTCATCAGATGAAAAATGTATTAACTTTTGTGAATTTTAGTTGTGGGAATTACTTCTAATTTTCTTCTTTGAAAGAGTTTGCTTTTCCATGGAACCCTCTGTAGGACACAGAGCCTTTTATATGCAGATTGATATAATTATGCTTTGAAATAGCTTTGAATTCCCTGTAGCTTAAACTGAGAACATGAAAGGCCAAATGTTATATCGAACTGAAGGATATAAAAGTGCACGTACATCAATCCAAAATGAGATATAGAAATGAACAGCTCTTTACACAGTGATGTCAGTTTTTGACAGATTATTGAAGGATCTTTATAACTGCCGAGACTGCTTTGGGTAGCATGAAAACTCTGCCTGGGGATAGTCTTATCAGTTTGTATTTTTTATTCTTTCAATACCTAAAGGTGAGTAGATGTTAAATGAAACAAGAGAAATACTCTCTGACAAAAGCTTTAACTCTCTTCCCCAAAGATGACATCCGGCCCCAAATGGTAAAACATAGTGTGACGCGATGATGGAATCATCCACCCAGTCTGTCACGCTAGAGATGGCAGCCTAGATGAGGAGGTTACATTTCAGGAAGTCGACAGAAAACCCACTTGGTAATCGTCACCTCCAGAGAGATCCCAGTGACAGACAAGGGTCTCTTCTGCACAGGAGGGGAGTTTATTGTGCCGGTGACAGACATGTTAAGAGGATTTAAAGCGCCCACATTCTTTCTTATAACTAGCAGGAAGGTAAAAGGATAAAAGGAACCCAGTGAATTTTTGTATGTTCAAAACCTTGAAATCAATACCATGTTTATTTACAAGCAGATTCTAAAAAACCTAACTTTATGTCGAAAGAGTATGTACTGCTTACTTTTAATATTTAATAATGCTTTGCGTTAAGTAAAAGTACGTCTTAGAATTGTTTTTTATATCCGCTGTGAACAAAGACTTCTTTTTTTTCTGCTTAAAGGGCACATCCTGTCCTGAAATTATAATCCAAACAAAAGAATGAAACATTCACCTCATCTGGGTTTGTTAGTCTTAAAATTAAAGATGAAAATCCCCTAAATTCTGGTGTTTCTAGAATGTGCAGATATTAAGTAAATATAACGGAAATCAGAACAAGGGCGGGGGGTAAAACTTTGAACAAAATATACACTATGATATTAATACTGATTTCAGCAGAACTGAGGAGATGATGAATATAATACTTCTGCATTCAATCTACGTTAGGAAATTGTACCATGTTTGGCATTTTGTAAAGCTTGCCATTTATTAATCTGCAAAATATATATGAAAGGAGATTTTGATAACTTAAGCAGTAGTTGAGAAAAACATAATCGTTAATTAGCTCTGACACTATAATTAAAAAACATATATACCTATCTATTAAAGTGTCTCTTTTTGGAAATGATTGACATGAAGTTAAAAAAAATTCAAAGGTTTTAAACATGTAACTTAGGGGCGCCTGGGTGGCACAGCGGTTAAGCGTCTGCCTTCGGCTCAGGGCGTGATCCCGGCGTTGTGGGATCGAGCCCCACATCAGGCTCCTCTGCTGGGAGCCTGCTTCTTCCTCTCCCACTCCCCCTGCTTGTGTTCCCTCTCTCTCTGGCTGTCTCTATCTCTGTCGAATAAATAAATAAAATCTTAAAAAAAAATAAACATGTAACTTAATGTATATATTACATTAGTACCACTCTTAACTTTGATACTATAGAAAATATACAGACAATGTGTAATGGGCAGCATGATGCCTCTGAAATTATTTCAAACTGAATTATCTCCTAGCTCTACTACTGAAAATCTTATGACCTTGGTAGAGTTCTGCAGTTGATTTGGAGACTCAAATCAGTTCTCATATCTAAGTTAGGGTCATGGATCAAATTTTAGTTGGAAATAATTTAGGACAAAACAATCTCCATTTTATAGAGAGACTCTTTTGTGACCTGGTGGTGGGGAGGCATACTCATTCCGTAAAATCACGTGAAACCCCCTGTTCAGTAGAAGTTCTGGACAGGAATAAAAAACAAACTAAAACAACTCTTGCAATACTGTGAAGGGCTTATTAAAAATGGTTCTATTTATTAGTGATAAGGAATAGTTATATTGTAAGTTCTACTGGCAGGTGTGACAAATAATCTTTTCTTGATAAAGGTGATTAAAGACCATCTCTACCATGAATTTTTATACAATTCCCAATTGTGGCACAAACCAAGGTTAACATTTAGGACTCGCATTGAAATCAAAACTATGATAGTTTTAAAATTATAATAAAAGCTAATTTTATTAAGTATTCCATCTGTGACAAGTACTGTGCTATTCATCAAAACATTTATATGAAAAGTGATACTTTTAATCAATTTACAGATGAAACTATGAGAAGCATGTAAACATGATTATTTCTTAATTACAAGGCTAGTGCGTGTTGAAGTTTAAAAGTGACTTCTGACATATGGAGCCCTACAGTTAGCTACCTTAAATAATATGGGACAGGAAAAGATAAAATGAAGCAATTAAGCAAATAATGTTTTATTAGAAATGCCCATAATAGATATAGGCTGAATTTTAAAGACAAACTAAGATATATACATTCCTCTCACATTTAAACCACATGGCCATGTAGTCTAAACAAATCTTATGGTGCAAGTATTAGAAACGATAAAAAGACTAACAGATTTAAAATGTAAGCTGTATGCTTTTCCCACAGCTTCAAACTACAATAGTACCTCTCACACTATACTGAGTCTGTGTGCATGTGTGTCTGTGTGTGAATAAAACGAGAGATAGGAACTTGATAGTCACAATGTTGGACATGAATAAAATAGTATAGAATAGAGTACAGTAGAATATGTTCCAGTAAACTGTGATTTAGAGATCTCCTTGTCTAAAATTTCCCAAAGCGTGTTACATGAACCTTCAGTGTCACTTGATCAAAGGTGGGGAAAAAGAGAGAAGTTAAGGAATTTTCATTTTCAAATGGACATTGCATGCTACACTACACTCATTTCTGAAAGATTTATAACTCACCTCACCATGTTAAAAGTCTCACAGGAGTCTTTAACTTAAAAAAGTCCTGTTTAATGCTTTTTAGCCTAGTACATGTGTATGTATACACATACATGCATATATAGGCAGGTATGTTACATGTATGTTTATATACAGAGTGCATGTACATACATAACATTTAATAGAAATTTCACTTATGATCTAAAAGGATGTCTATCATCCTTCAGAAATGCTGTGAAAAGCAATGCTTTCTGTTTAAAAACAGATTATTTGTAATTGATTTGCATGAAATCAAGGCTAATAAGGAACTGTTTAAGACACTGATAAATTGCATTCATTACTTATTCTTAATTAAAAGGAATGGAAAGTACACCTTAATGGAGAGAGGGGAATTAATATAAGCATTGGAGAAAATGATATATATATATTTTTAGCCTTTCTAGCAGGAAGCCTTTCTAACATGATTTACCTAATTAATATTTGATGTGTGCAATTATCGGTAATACCAGATCATGTAACTACTTTTTCAAGTTTGAATAGTTTATCTAGGGTAAGTATATATATTTTCCCAATCCCAGAACCAAGGGATATGAAAATTAACATAAAACTTGATAAATATTTTTTACGAGAAATAGTTTGTGGTAAATTTGAAAATCTGACAATACCTTCTATAGTTAGTTAAATTTCATCAAATCAGGTATCACTGATTTGCAATGTAATTGTAAATAGTCTAAGCATTGCAATGTAATCTTATTTCATACTATGTTCTATTCCTTTCCTTGTCAATATTAAATCATCACTACTTTCTTCAAGCCTGAATCCAAGCCTGACTCACCCATAGTTTTCAGTGGATGACCTTGCTTCCTAATCCAGAGAAATAGTTTAGGCATCAGAAAAGATTCTGTAACTTCTAAAAGTCTCATAATTTCAACATCACCTGCATCCATCCTTACATCTTAAAAGGAAC
This sequence comes from Ursus arctos, assembly GCF_023065955.2. NCBI lineage: Eukaryota > Metazoa > Chordata > Mammalia > Carnivora > Ursidae > Ursus > Ursus arctos. The sequence continues at coordinate 24,719,883 of NW_026622775.1, forward strand.
ACTTTTTGTCACTGTATTTGCCAAGACTCCTTATAAAAAATGGGATGTCAACCTACAAGGGCTTAAGAGGAAAGGATTACTTTCGCTCAGGTAACTGGAAGGTCTATGCATGGGCGTATACAAGAATCCAAATGAGGAGACTGATTCTTAATGCCAAGGTTGATCTATTGACTGAATACTTTAATCCCATTGCTTCCTACTTGCCTCTTGGACATCTTGCTCTGTCAGTTGTCTCCTCCTTTCCTTCTTCCTCTCCACTGTTTGTCCTTCAGTATACAAACATATTCAAGCTAACTTAAAAACTACATCCCTCACAACATCTTAATTCATATATGTGTGTAGTCTCTCACTTTGTCTTAATATATCCTAACTCAACATCAGATGTCTCTTCACCTCAAACACTCGTGTTTCTCAGGCCAACTCCACAAACTCAATGCACCTGAAGATTACAGTCTCACTGTGGACTCTGTAGAATTTGTCCCAGTACTGCTGACTTACCCCTGCCACAAAAGTGATCAAGGTACCCTCCAAAGCTAGAGCCTATACATAGTTCAGACTCTGACAATCCTTGCTTTCCAGCTCTTCTGTTCACTCTTCAGGAGCCCTTCAGGTCTCACTTCCAACTTGAATGAGCCAACTTGATGAGCCTCGTCTTGCTAAGGGAATGACGGCATATGTTGTTTTATTGCCTTTCACAGGCAAGTGCATCTTTTACAAATTGAAGATTTGTGGCAAGGGACTCCATTGTGCAAGTCTTCGGTGCCATTTTTCCTGCAGCATTTGCTCACTTCATGTCTCTGTGTCACATTTTAGTAATTCTCAAAATATTTCAAATTTTAATTATTATTACATTTGTTATGGGGATCTGTGTTCAGTAATTTTTTAATGCTACTATTGTAATTGTCTTGAGGCACCATGAACTGCATCCACATTAGACAACAAACTTTTTTTTTTTTAAGATTTTATTTATTTATGTGACAGAGAGACAGCCAGCGAGAGAGGGAACACAGCAGGGGGAGTGGGAAAGGAAGAAGCAGGCTCCCAGCGGAGGAGCCCGATGTGGGACTCGATCCCGAAACGCCGGGATCACGCCCTGAGCCGAAGGCAGACGCTTAACGACTGCACTACCCAGGCGCCCCAACAAACTTAATTGATAAATGTGTGTTCTGCTTGCCCCACTGACTGGTGGTTCCCCCACCTCTTTCCCTCTCCTCAGGCCTCCCTGTTCCCCGAAATACAACAATATTGAGATTAGGCCAATTATTAACCCTACGAGAATCTCTAAGCTTTCACATGAAAGGAAGAGTCACATGGCTCTCACTTTATTTATTTATTTTTTATGGCTCTCACTTTAAATCATAGCTAAAAATGAAGCTTAGTGAGAAGGCATATTGAAAGCTGAGACAAGCTGAAAGCTAAGCCTCCTGCACCAAACGATTACCCAGGCTGTGAAAGCAAAAGAAAGATTCCTGAAGGAAATTAAAAGTGCTACTCAGTGAAGACATGAATGATAAGAAAGCAAAACAGCGTTATTGCTGATTGTGGAGAACGCTTCAGTGGTCTTGATAGAAGATCTAACCAGCCACAGACATTCCCTGACGCCAAAGACTAATCCAGAGCAAGGCCCTAAATCTCTTCAATTCTGTGAAGGCTGAGAGAGGTGAGAAAGCTGCAGAACGGTTTGAAGCCAGCAGAGATTTTTTCATGAGGTTAAGGAAAGAAGCTGTTTCCATCGCATAAAAGTGCAAGGGGAAGCAGTCAGTGCTGATAGAACAAGTTATCCAGAAGATCTAGCTAAGATAATTAATAAAGATGACTACATTAAACAACAGATTCTCAAAGTAGATTTTCAAGGAAACATCTGTCTTTTGGAAGAAGATGCCACCTTGGGCTTTCATAGCTAGAAAGGATAAGTCAATACTTGGCTTAAAAGACAGGCTGACTCTCTTGTTAGGGGCTAATGCATTGATGACTTCAAGTTGAAGCCAATGCTCATTTATCACTCTGAAAATCCTAGGACACTTAAGAATTATCTGAATCTACTCTGCCTGTGCTCTGCCAATGGAACAACAAAGCCTGGATGACAACAGATCTGTTTATAAGATGATTTACTGAATATTTTCAGTGCACTGTTGAGATCTGCTCAGAAAAAAAAAAGATTCCTTTCAAAATGTGACTGCTCATGGACAATGCATCTGGTAATCCAAGAACTATGATGGAGATGGACAATAAGATTCATGTAACACAACATCTATTCTGCAGCTCATGGACCAAGAAGTAATTTCTACTTTCAAGGTTTATGATTAAAGAAATACGTTTCATAAGGGTAAAACTGCCATAGATAGAAATTCCTTTGTTGGATCTGGATGAAGTAAATTGGAAAACTTCTGAAAAGGATTCTAGATGCCATAAAGAACATCTGTAATTCATAGGAAGAGGCAAAAATATCAACATTAATGGACTTTGGAAGAAGTTGATTGCAACCCTCATGGATGACTTGCGAGGGGTTCGAGACTTCAGTGGGAGAAGTCACTACAGATATGGTGGAAATAGCAGGAGAGTTAGAATTAGAAGTGGAGCCTGAAGATGTGATTGAATTGCTGCAATCTCATGATAACACTTTAAGGGATGAAAAGTTGCTTCTTATGGATGAGCACAGAGAGTGGTCTCTTGAGATGGAAACTCCTCCTGGTGAAGATGCTGTGAAGGTTGCTGAAATGACAACAAAGGATTTAGAATAGTACATCAACTTCACTGCTGAAGCAACAACAGGCTGTGAGAGGACTGACTTCAATTTTGAAAGAAGTTCTTCTGTGGGTAAAATGCTATCAAATAGAAATCATTCATGAAAGGAGAAATGCAACAAACTTCACTGTTGTCTTATTTAAGAAATCTCCACAGCCACCCAACCTTCAGCAACGACCACCTTGATCATTCAGCAGCCATCAACATCAAAACAAGACCCTCCAGCAGCAAAAAGATTATGACTTGTTGAAAGTTCAGATGATAGTATTTTTTAGTGATAAAGTATTTTTAAATTGGGTGCCTGGGTGGCTCAGAGAGTTAAGCGTCTGTCTTTGGCTCAGGTCATGATCCAGAGTCCTGGGATCAAGTCCCACATTGGGCTCCCTGCTCAGCGGGGAGTCTGCTTCTCCCTCTGACCCTCCCCCCTCTCATGTTTTCTCTCTCTCACTCTCTGTCTCTCAAATAAATAAATAAAATCTTTAAAAAATTCTAAAAAAAGTATTTTTAAATTAACATATGAACATTTTTTAGATACAATGTTATTGAGCATTTAATAGACTACAGTCTAGTGTAAATGTAACTTTTTATATGCACTAGGCAACCAAAAATTTCATTTGACTTGATTTATTTCAATATTGGCTTTATTGTTGTGGTCTGGAACTGAACCCACAATATCTCTGAGGTACGCCTGTATTTTCACAAAAATAAAGCCACTATCTGAACACAGTAAAATCTACTTAAACTTAGAAGATCTATCACTTGCTCTGGGAGGTGGAGCTGTGCGAGAAGGATAGACAACAAAATTTTGGATATTTGGCCCACCCTTTCAACTGCTGACATTCCACTCTTTCTATTTTGGGTCTAAGATACCAAATAATATTTTAAAAGATTTTCACCGCTAAAATATTTTAATAGCATTGACTAACTGGATAAAATATAAACAACTTCAGTTCATACCCTGACCAATGAATTCAACCTCTCCTCTTCCTAAATTTGCCTCACATTTTTCAGTGTAGGTACCCCGAGTTGCATTCTCTTTAGTTGAACAAACTTTCTCAATCTCTTTGCCTCTGGCACATGGTATTCATTTTGTGCATGGAACAGTCTCAATCATGTTTTTTGTCTAATGAACCTCTATTCATTCTTCACTCCCCAATGGATGGTTCAAATGCTAATTTTTCTGTGGCATCTTTGACTTATCTAGATAACTTTTTTTTTAAAGATTTTATTTATTTATTTGACACAGAGAGAGAGACAGCCAGCGAGAGAGGGAACACAAGCAGGGGGAGTAGGAGAGGAAGAAGCAGGCTCCCAGAGGAGGAGCCTGATGCGGGGCTCGATCCCATAACGCCAGGATCATGCCCTGAGCCAAAGGCAGACACTTAACGACTGAGCCACCCAGGCGCCCCTAGATAACTTTTATTTGATCCTCTTCCTCTTCTTCTAGAAGTGACTTGAAAACGAATCAAAGGATGACTTTTGCCTTCATGGTGTTTATAATCTGGACATATCTCAGAGTAACATGCAAAATGCCTAAGAAAGAGGAAGACAACTTACAAATCATTGTCTAAGTGAGATATGTTATGAGGTGAAAAATTATGGAATAGGTCTATGTAGAGTTTATTGGAGAAGACTTGTTTATAGAGATTAGTTTTAGAGATTACAGAAAACAATGGACACTATATTATGTGATCTCTATTATAACATCAGTAATAAGCTGTATGTTCCTTATAAATGTGGTAAAGGCCACTTTATTTTGTTAATGTAGTAATGTTTATATATTAAAGCAATATGTTGAAAAATTGAAAAATTTAACATAAAGCTGCAGAGGGATTTTATATTGCTGTATGAATTTTTTTTTCTGAATATCTCAGTTACCAAAATAAAGCCTAGACTTTTTAGAACATTGGAATAAGAGGCGTTTTAAGGTTTCTTTTCCATGTTCATCTAAACTATTTGGGAAGGATTTTTCTATTTCCAAGGTTTAGCTTGACAGTTGTGTTATCAATATCAGGAACTATAAAGAATTCATTTTTATCATCTCAAGAGTTTATCATTATGCCCAATATTTAGTATATATTAAATATTTATTTTATGTTAAAAGTCTTTATGAAAGAAGCAGCTCAATTCAGGTTGATTTGCAGCATTACTCTGAGAAGTAATGCCATTTTTTCCCCCCTAGAATGCTATATAAAAGCAGAGAAAGTATATTTTGGCAACAGAAGGAATATCTGGACATCTTCCTAACTCTTTGAAATTGTGTCTTCATGGTACGACTTAATTACCTTTAATGAAATGATATGCGTTCTTTGAATAACTGTATCCTCTAATTATATAGAGAAAATTGTATGTACAGTTGACCTTAAACTATGTGGGTTTGAACTGCAGGTCTACCTATACATGGATTAAAAAAAAATAAAATTCAGTACAGTACTGCAAATGTAGTTTTTTCTTTTCTTCTTTATGATTTTCTCATTAAATTTTTTTTCTCTAGCTTATTTCATTGTAAGAATGCAGTAATGTATGCAGAATACATAAAACATACAAAATATGTGTTCATCAACTGTATTATCAGTAAGGCTTCTGGTCAACAGTAGGCTGGTAATAAGCAGGAATTCGTGTAGGTCTGTTGTTGTTTTCGTTTTTCCTTTAAGACAGAGTAGAACCTTGAAGAGACACAATAGCTTTAGTTGTAGAAGCAGAAGATTCAGTAAGTCTCCATTGTGTTCAGTTGATAAAAATGATAGTTGGGGAAGGCAAATAGTAGCAACATTTCTTAAAAGCCATAGGGGGAAAAATGGTATTTCACCACTGAAGCAGCTCTCTATTATCCACTCATTAAGATTTTTTAGATAAACCGTGTTCAGTGTTTGGTTTTGCCACTTTCTAACTTGGTAATAGTGGGTAATCTCAGTGAACCTTAGAGACTTCATCAGTAAATTTGGGTTTGTAATACCTTCCTGCAAGCATTTGATATGGACAATGTATCTATAACATATCAATCATTGGTAGATTTTTTTGGTTGCTATGATGTTGATGGTGACAAGCATGGTGATTTTTAAGTGAGCCACCATAGCAGACGTGGGCCAAGACCATGTGATACAATGATGAGTAAGACAGTTCTGGCAGTTCAGAACTTCATATTCAAATGTTCCTAGGTTGCATAAGCATTCCATAATTATGAAAAAACTATGATACAGACTGGCCAAAACTGACAGAATTGTCTTCATCTGGTCTGAAGATTTCACCTTTTCTCCATATCAGATGGAGCAGAATAACACCCCTTTTACTTAGAAATCAATACTTAGATAAGTAAACTTGAAGGACATCCAAAGAGAGGTTGTATTCCTTCATTTGATCATCAAGTATATCTTATGTTTTGGACTCTGTGTAAAAGCTATCATAAATGAGTTTTATAGAGTCTCTGTACTATAACTGAGGCAGCATGGCATCAGAATATTCACCTATGAAGGTACGAATAAAGTCAACACCCCCAAATTAAAGTAAATTGCGACTGACAAAGAGAAATTGTAAAAGATAGCCAGAGGTATCTTAAAATTCCCAGGAATTTCCTATGCTTTTAACTTTGCTCAAAAGTGTATTTCATCCACAGTTACTTAGCTATAGCTTATACATTACACTTAATTTTTACACCACACACTATTGGTCAAAGTACATTAGAAAGAAAGAAATCCCCCCTAGCTATATTAAGCAGGAAGGAATTTATTACAGATTATGAAATGCCTCACGTAATCCTAGGCAGGGTTAAGGAAAAGAGATCTTTGGTTGAGAATTTAGGAATCCTCTTTAATGCTATGCTGAAAGACCAAGTTCCTAACAGAATTACTGCCTCGTCCATGACCAGCAGGTGTCTCAACACTGTCGCTGCCACAGTCAGGAAACTGCCATTCTGAAGAAGCTACCATTATTTTGGAGTAGGAAACTTTAGTTAGCAAAAAGTTCTCTAAAATATATAAACAAACTAACATACCCTTTGGTTTATATTACACATGTAACCATACAGCGACTACGAAAATTCTATCCTCTGTATAGTCGAGGCTAGTGTGCTCATTACCTATTTTCCTAATAACTATGGGATATGTTTCTTAAGCATATTCTCTGGTTTGAGTTTTGCCGTGAGCTCCATAGTAGACAAACCATTTTTCAAATTTGAAATCAAGACTGAAATGGAACAAAATATGAGTACTCTAATGAAGTTTTTATTAAATTATATGGACAGCAAATGCTGACTTTATTTTCCCATCAAAGCAAGTTAAACATCAGTGGTAATTGATCTACATTCATAAATGCCAAAAGAAACCTCTGATAATGATAAATTCATCGATCCCTTTAATAGTTAACTGTGGTTGTTCAGAGACAGATTTTATTTGTTTATTTATTTTTGGAGAATCTATTTCTCTTCTACGTATTTGTATATTACAGATAACTTAAACCATCGATGTCTTTTGACTCACACACCTTAAACATTACGACTGTGATATTTCATTACTTGGTATAAAAATACCTTGGGCCATCTAATGAATTGTAGACCAAACAATGTGTTCAACAAGGGAGATTGCTGAAATCTTTTATGCAAATCTGCTACTGATATTATATTTGTTGCTTCATAGCTACAATTTTCATACATTGTATCAGAGTACATGTTCTTGGCAAACAAATATGAAACATGATGGCATATATAATGCAAGGTCAACTAGAATATGTGTAAAAATTTAAGAAAGAGAGCTGTCATATGCAGATTAATAACTTGGTATCCTTTCAAATTAACATTCATTACTTAGTGGGCATTATTTGAAAATTCCCAAAGATTTTTATAGGAGAAACATATTAAAATGTTTACATTATATAGTCTGCTTGATTTCTTGTGAAAACCCCCACTAAACATAATCTTTATTATATAGCTCTCTACTCTGCCTTCCAGTCTTCCTGTCTCTGTTTATTTTCATCCAGGGCTCTGTGTTCTCTGTGTGGGTATCCCTTTCTTTATAATGAAGATGAAGATTTAGTTTGTGACCCTCTGTGTAATTAATTCTCTGTCCTAGCTTTCAGGATGGTAAAGTCTGCCCTCACTGAAACCTTTTTTTTCCTTGTAAAATTGTAAGAAAGTTTCAAAAGTTTAAGGTTAATACTTCAGAAAATGAGTTAATGCACAGCTTTAGAATTCTGTCCATTGATGTTGTACAGGTAATATATTTAAACATATGCACATACATATATGTATATATATTTATACACACACACATACATACATACATACTCTTGCCTTAAATCATACACAAAAATCAATTGTAGATTAATTGCATATTTTAGAAGATTTCATAAACAGACCTAATGATAAGTGAAAATAATTTGGACTGTATTAAAATGAAGAACTTCTACCTCCACAGGACACTAGACACACAGTGAAAAAGCAACCCATAGAAGGGAGAAGATTTTACAGTACATATTTTCAAATAAAGACTTTCATCTAAAATAAATAAATAACTCTTACAAATAGTGAAAACACATAAACCAGGTGGAAATATGGGCAAAAGATTTCAACAGATACTTAACAAAATAAAAAATTCAAATAACCAAAATCAGTTAACATACATAAGATGCAAACTGCATTGGTCATCAGATATATGCAAATCAAGACCATAATCAGATACGTTGCATATTCACTGTACTGGCTAAAATGAAAAACAGACCAGCCAAATTGGTTGGCAGGATGTGGGCAATGGGGACTCTCATACAGTATGGAAATATGGGTAATACTTTTACTAAAGAACATAAACATTTTAAGGCCCAACCACTCCAAAGAATGGCTTATATGAGTATACCAAAAGACATGTTTGAGAATATTTCTAAAAATTCTATTTGTAGTAAACATACACTCAGACATACAAATACACAAACAAAAAATAAATCCTGAAAAAACAAATAGGTTACTCTGAGAAATCAAACAGAATAAAACTACTCGAATGACCAGCAAAAACAGATGGCTAAATACATTTTAATTATAAGTATATAATGAAATATGGCAATGAGAATGATTCGTCTATAATTGCACATAATGATATGAGTGAATCTCACAAACAGAATGTTGAGCTAATGAAATACGACACAAAAGAGTACACATTGTAAAATTCTGTTTACCTAGGGTACAAGAAGAGGCAAAATAATATAAGGTGTTAGAATTTGGGGTAATGGTTGTAGGTTGTTCAGTATTATTTGAATAAGCACAAGGAAGGAGTCCAGGATGCTGGTATAACGCTAAGGCTTGATTCGGGTGCTGATTATTCAGGTGTGCTTAATTTGTGAGCAACTCCATGATTATATGTGCAGTTTTCTATATGCAGTTAAGTTTCAGCAAAAATTTAAAGATACTAAAGAACATAATTCTTCCATAGACATACAAACACAGGAAAGCCCTTCTCAGAAGTGCTGGAGAATTCTGTTGTGGAAATAAACTGCATCTGACACAAAAAGAGGTAATAGCCAAGAAAATTTAAGGAAAAAAAAATGACAGAGCTAAATCACCATTTGTTCATGAATTGCCATGTAATATGGAGGTACAAATTTAGCTGTTACCATGTAACTGTAAGTTAGAAATAACCCTCATTAAATAGAGGAATATTTTCTCTCAGGTGGAGAGAATTACGCATTCCACTGTTCTCAACTCAGTAACATTTACTACCAGTTGTCATTTCAGATTTTAAAAATACCTGAGAATGGTAAATTAAGAATGGGCGGTTTGTTCCTGATGGAAGCATCTCCACTGACAACTTGTATCCTGTTTATCGTGCACTCGGTAGTCGCAGCTGTGTTGTTGGTTTGTGTGTTGTAGGTAGAACACGCTGTGGAACATGTGTGTGTCAGAAACAGTACATTTTATGATTTCCCGGATTAAATCGTATTTGGCTCTTCTATCACATTTGCCAGCATGGAGAGATGTCCAACTAATGTAGATCTTTCCACTTTTCCTGTTGTTCTTTGGACAAGAGCAAAAAATTGTGCATGTAAACTCCTATCAGTAGAAAAGATTTATGTGTAACAGGAACTTTCCTATTGCTCCAAGAGTAGAGATTATCTGAATTACTGAATTCAACAAGCATTCTGAATTTGTTTTCTAACTCGATATATTTGTGGCATTTGAAATATTTTCTCACCAGATGCTTACCTGTCTTTTTAAGTGTGGTCTGAAGAATTATTCTTTTCTGATTTTCCTAGTTTTTGTTTTTTGTTTTGTTTTGTTTTTAGCTATAAGTTCTCCATCTCATCCCCCCCCCCCTTTTCCCGTTCAGTATTGGGTTTCCCCAAAGTTCTGTCCTGGACTTTCCAACTCCCTCTACATTCTCTGAAAGATATCTATCGACCTCCATGTTTTCAGCTAGTACCTATATGCATCTCCAGGCCTGACAACTTATCTTAGTTCCAATCCAGGATTAGCTACTGCCTATTGATTACCATTGCATACTGGCACCTTACTGTTCTACAGGCACTTTACAATCAAGATGGATAACACCAATTTAATTGTTATACCAAGAATGTTCCTTCTGAAATACTGTCACAAAATTAACTTTTTCTTATAATTTATCACTACACGTAGATTCTAGCTCCAAATCCTCCTTGATATGCCAGTCCTCTTCCATCCCAATATATTTAACCTGACTGAAGCTTTTTTTGCATAACTCATTGCAGTATATATATATATTTTTTTTTTACTGGTACCAAGCTCATCTTTTTTCCTTCTAGTACTTACCTTTCCTTCTAATACTTACCTTTCAAAAGTGCATAACTCTCACATTATTGGCTTTACTAAATTCAGTTAGAGATTCCCCATGTTATAGCAGGTGAAGTATAAACTCCCATCAATGTGACACCACCTTTTTCAATCTCACCTTTACTACTTCCGGTCACACACTTTCCACTTGGGAAGAACTGCTTGCCCTCTCTTCATGTTTCCTTGTCTTTTCCCATATTAATGTTTCTTGCCTAGGGTATTTTTCCTCTCCTTGCACATGGAAAATTTCTCCTCTATCTCTTAGATTCAGACAGTTTTCTCTTGTTCTGTGTTTTGTCGCTGATAAGTTTCAGTGCTGAGAATGAAAGGATAGACAGAAAGACAAAGTCCCTGCCCTCAGGGAGATTGCATTCCATCCAGAGTTGGAGACAGACAATAAACAGGTGAGCAAATAAATACATGAGAAAATCACATGTTATTATACATGCTTGGAAATAAATAAAAAATTCTGTCACTTGAACCTAACTAGCTGGGGAAGGAATTTTAGAGAACATGTTGTATGTTTGAGCAGAGAACCTGAGCTGGGGCTTTGTACCAGTCAGTAATGGCATTTATCTGTAGTAGCATAAAAAATAGGTAGTGTTTTCCCTCATTTGAGAATTCCAGGGGCAGGCCGTTGCTACAGTGGTTCGGCTATGCGATGATGAAACCAGTGACTTACTTCTTCTTACCTTGCTGGCTTTCTCCCTCATGCTTGTTGCTTCATGGTTAACCAATAGGGGCTGCATTTCCATCCAACCCACCTCTATTCAAAGCAGAAAGAACTAAAGAATAGTTACATTCGTTGTGTGTTTTTAGGAAAAGGACGGATTTCCTAGAGAAGGGTCCAACAGATTTTTGCTTACATTGTATCGCCACAACTGGGAAATATGTATATGCACTAATAGCAAAGGGGTTTAAGAAACTAGGCTATTTTTGTTATCGTTGGCTTGGAATGAACATCATCTTTGCCTCCATGCAAAATTTTAAGCAAAACGACCGGAGATAAGCAGACTGAGTTAGCAACCCTTTAGTGAACGCCAAAGACCTTAGGTTGAGAAATAGCTGGTCGTGTCAAGCATCTCACGCAGAGAGAACCTCCAGCACAGGCACCTGAGGAGGGAAAGTCGTTTGTGCATCTGGAGAACAAAGGTAGGCTGTCATGACTTGTTAGGAGTGAGGAAGATGGGATGTGGTGGGTGATGGATTCAGAGGTCGGAAGGCGAGATTGTGATGTCTATCTCCTGCACAGGAGCCTCAGCTGCTCAAGCCGAGGAGCCACTTTTTATGCGTTTCTTTATTCTAAGTACCTTGCACAGTCCTAGGCTGATAGTAAGTTTAAGTTTTTTAAATGAGTGAATTAAGGACAACACTATATAAATATATGAAAGAGCTCTGTGATTTCCTTGTTTATAAATAACTTAAACTGTATTCACAGGAACATATGTTAATAGGTCAAAATCGCCTCATGACTGGTAGTCTTCATTTTCAGCATAGATTTGTCTAGAGTTAATCGCATCATTTGAAACCATAAAGGCCTAATTTTAATTGTCAATTGCATCAAGTCCATAATTCCTCTTTACCTATGTTGTTTTGTTTTGTTTTGGCAAAAGAAGTCATATGAAAAAAATATATATATAGGCATGTTGGCCTCAAGTATCAAAATAATGTCATAAATTTTCTATTTATTTTTAGCTGTGGAGTTCTGATCATATTTGATATTTCACAGCTGTGAAAAATTCACAACTAACTTTGTTCAATAGTATTTGATTAAGAAATTACAGACTCTGATTTTTTAAAGTGGGCACTGAAATTTGGGTAAATGGTCTATTTAACCAAATGTTACATTGAATATGTGATGCATTAGCCCTAATTTAAGTGGTGTGCAATTTTTATCATATGAACTGAAAAGAAGTGATTGACCCTGTTATTTTCAAAAGCAATACTCCAAATTGCAGCTAGTGTTATACCTTACATCAGGTAGTACATATTTTTTTCTTTGTAATTGTTCTTTTGAATTCTTTTAAAATATAAAGCACAAGTTCCAATGAGGAAACTATTAGTTGTCATTTTCCTTATAGTCATAATAGAGAGCTATTTGTGGAAAAGCTTATAATATGCTACAGTTGATTAAATTCAGCACCATACTATGTGTTACAACATTCGGAAAGGCTTTTGTGATTTTTAATAAATTCTCTAAAACTAGTGAATCATTTTCATTTTCTGTTTCACTTAAGACCAAAATATGCCTAAAGTGTGCGTATGTGGATATATATATATATATCTCCACACACACATACACACACAGACACACATACATATGATTCATTTAATTTTTCCATGGGAGCCCTAATATAAAGTGTCTTTGGTAAATTTTTGTGTAATTAATAATGGATTTTTCTCTGAAGTGTGGAGTTATTTTCCAGGTTCCCATGTACCTTATACTGAATTATTTTGAAAGTCTAATTTTTTTTTCTTGTATTTCCCATCTGGTCTTCTTACATTATCATCCTATGATCTGTTTCCAAAATAATGCTGGGAAATGGAGTGTTGATTTCTTCTTTACTAAAATATATTTTCATTATTTTTCAAGTAATGAAAACATTTCTATTTTTGTTCAGTTAGCTGACAACACCTTTTTCCATTATTTTATTTTTAGCTGGCTAAGTTTAAACTTGACTATGTGCCTTTTAAAATTCAAAGTGAAATAATCAGACCATTTTACTTCCATTTGCCATCAGCTGAAGGATTAGTTACTTCGACTAGAGGACAATATAATCAATAATGGCTAAATTTATGCCTAAGATGACCATCCTTAAAGATATCCTTTTCTTTCTTGGAAGCATAGTGAAGTCCATCATAAATTTGGCCAGGAAAAAGACCCTCGATTCCTTTTAAGTGTCTGTCACTCTCTTACAGTCCATTTTTATGGAAGGGAGGTAAAATGATAAATCACAAACCATTAGAAATGAAAGGTCAATCATATCTTTCTAAAATATACTATTCTACCACTTAAGTCCTAAACAGTTTTTTTTTTTTTTACATACAGCTAAGCAGACTATTTCTTGTCATTTTCATATTAAAGCCATCACAAAAAATTATACACTCAAACTTGGAATTATCAGGATAATTTAGATCTACGTTATTTTCCTGGATTAAAAATTAATTTAGCAGGTTTATTCTTCCTTTTGTTACTGAACTATAATTTCAATCTTTGTATGCTTTCATAGTATGCAAGTCACAGTACCTAATAAAGATTAAATAATGATTCTAATACTTATAATGCTTTCCAGGTCCACAAACAATTGAAGATGAAAGCAAAATTTTACTGTGCTTACCATACTCATTCTAGAAACATGAAACCACATCAACAATTGAAATTTTGAGAAAATGTAAAAATGACATAGTATAATCTCTTATAACTGGAAACAAAATCTGTTTCATCTCCATAAATTGTTACATTCGGTTAGTTTGTAAAAAAAAATCATGTATATTTATTTTTCTGAAAATAAAACCACTTCAGTAAGATATTAATTTCCTCAACTAAACATTGGCATTCCTTTAGGTACCATATTATGCATCTTTATAACTTCTCCCTACCTCTTCCTATTCCAAACAAATTCAAACACATAATTTACTTTATTAGTCACAAACCTGTTCTATTTTTCCAAATTAGAATACAGCATTTCTCAGTGAAATATTATCCTTGTATTAACTTCTTAATTTCCACAGGTATGTTCCAGAGAAGATTCCACGTAAGAGACCTTCATGTAAGGACTACTTGAAGAGCTGCATTAAATCATATTTTCTATAGACTGAAGACCTCTACTTTCTTTAATCTCCTGTCACTGTGCCAAATCTTCTAGTATTTTTAACTAGGTTCCAAACTTTCCTCCAAGAACTTTCTCTTGAAATACATTGTTCATAAGTCTACATGTTCTCCTAGGAAAATTATGACAATTGCTCATGATAGCAGAAGAATTGCTATATTCCGTTCCTTCACCTTGCATCACTATATCAAAGTGTATTTAAATGTTATGCTTTTCAATCACGTGTGCTCTGGCACCATTAATTCTCCACTCCTCACAACACACTGCTCTCTTGGTTTTTATGGTATTGTATTCCATTACTTCTGTATGTGTATCTCTGTCTATATTGACTCAGTTTCATATATACACCCTTTTCCCTTTATTTATATATTTCTTTTCTTGAACTCTACCTCTGGTATCAGTCTCTTTTTACTCTTGCTGGGTTTATATAGTCACAATGTCGTCTTAAATGATCATTGATATAACTACTCACTATGGATTGAATTTCAATGTTTCTCCAGATCTCTCTATCCTTCTAGACATCCCCACATGGATGCCCTAAGATCTCCCTCCCAGTTTTTCCTTAGCACCCGTAGGTGATGGTATTAGCTGTCCCAAAATGTCAAAGTCTGAAATTTGGAAGCCATTTTTTATCCCAAGTGTCCTTGCCTTAGTTCAGAGAGTTCCCTTAGATTACTCAAATAGCTTCCCTATCCTTTCCCCTGTCCCTAGTTTCATACCTACTTCTCTTCCCTTTACTGCTGACCTTTTCAGTTTATTGTTAAAAATATTGCCACAGTATTTTCAATAATGTGCCAATTAGATGACACACCGTTCCCCTTCCCAGGACTACCTTTTCTAACTCTCTGTTACTAGTTTCATGTAAAATATTACGAAACATTTCCTAACTTCCAGGAAGTCTCTAGAACATCCCATCTCATGTTTCCATTAGACTTTGATTGTCATTCTCTTGAATGCAAAGTGTTGATTGTAATTTCTGGAATATGACTAGACTCCAGTGGTGGAATACAAGGAAGAGACATTGCCTTTCCATGTGAATACCTATAATGCTTAGTGGAATGCACGGGGCAGGGTAGAGAGTCAATAAATATTTGTCAAAACCACTGAGATGAATAAACATATAAATGAATACATACATTCTTCATAGGCAGAGCTTGTCATGGTAAATAGCTATGATAAGGCTGGTAAAGCCAGAAACTTATATTTTCTTAGTTGTTCAGAGGTTTTATATGCTAGGTACGTATTAATGCTGTCTCGGTTTATATGAAATATTTCATTTTAAGAATTTATTTAAGGAGGCTTGTTTCATAGCCTTGTAAATCTCTTTAGTGTCCAGCTATTAGAAGAAAGTTGGGTTCTTAACCACTGCTTCCACATTCAATCTCTCACTGAGTATTTTTATAAATAAAGAATATGAAGTAAATGTCTGTATAAGGCACACAGATATGTAGTTGGAAAATGAAGGGGTATTTCAGTAGTCTTTTCGGATAATTGTGGGTATTTTCCTTTGACACCACATTAAAACTTGACAAACCATTGTTTCTAAAGATTAGTGGCAATGCAGAATCTGAAGCAGTATCAATAAACTTCTTCAAATTCTATTTTTATGAAAAAAGCTTTGGTATTGTGGACCCCATTGAAAGTGTCTCAGAGACCGTGAGAATTCCTGGACCATTCTTTCAGAACCATTGGCATATAGAATCATGTAATTTTAAAGCAGATTGTACTATGTATAAGGCACGGTATTAAGATCTCTGGAAGATCACCACGAGGAAGGCTAGCTAGTAGAGAGACCACAACACTAACATCAGAAAATGTTGATTAGGTCAAGGGTTAAATTAGTGAAGGTTGTGGCAAGCTGGTTTCAATAGGCTTTGACTGTGTTGGATTTAAGAAAGAAAAGAATTACCCTGAGGTAGTCCTGGGAAGGGGAACGGTGTATCATCTAATTGGCAAACTCCAAAATTTCATTACCTGACATATAGTTGCTGATTTCAGTAAAAGGATCCCCAGTTTCCAAAATTTCCTCTCACATGTTGTTTCCTCTAAACCTCCTGCATTTTGATCACACTTTTCTGGAGGAACACTAATTGGATAATGTTGGAAACTTGCAGTCCTAAAAACAAAAATCTCAAAGTGAGTGGATCAGTACAGAGTATCATTATGTGAGATCATTAATAATGTGAAGAAATTTCAAAATATCATTGATTTGGAATAAATTATTAGTTGTGCTCTGGAATAAATAACTTATTCCCGACTCAGTTTCCTCATCAGTAAGATAAGTTGTATCTAGAAACTACTTTTAGGCCCTTTGGTTTCTTCATATAATTCTATGATAAAATGCTACCACACTATTAGTATTACATGCTCCTTAATATTAATATATTTTAATAATTTGTTTTATGTTACTGGAAAAGTATCACCAATTAACATTTTCTTTAAGTTACAATGAATATCTTCCTGTCAGCAATAATATATTAATTAGGTTGATTATATTTCAGGCATTAATTCCTTAAACAAAATTGACTCTTAAAAATATCTATGAACAGAAGTCAAAAGGTTAACACATTCAATATTTAATTGACATTCTTTCTAAAATATTCATCAATTATTCCATTACTGATCAAGATGAACATTTATTTTAGCTTAGTTTCAATAACCAACTAGAACAAAAATAGAAATAATGCATCTTTTCTGAAAAACAATATTAAGCCTACAGGCATTCATTTTCCTGACTTATAACAACTCGAAGACTTCTTTATCACTTAGAACACTTATTCTGGCTCTGTTGAAGTATTTTGAGTGAGAGGTAGTTTAGGGGAAGCTCATTCAATTTTTCTTTATTAGTTATATGCTATTAAAATTTATGTTTGGAGTCAAATTCTACCTATTTATGACTTCCACTTATTACTCCTAATGGCCTTTGGAGCTACAGTGGATATCTTCTTCTAACAAAAGATTCTTCAACTATTTGTAGTTACTTTTTAATCCTTTATCCTTAAAGTTTCTAACACTTAGAAATTGTTTTCTTTGTTCTTTAAATTAATCACAGAATATGATTTTTAAACATTTTTAAAAATCAGACCAGCCTCCCCTGAATAAAATTAATTTATCCACATCTCTCCTAAATCTTGGCCCTTCAAATCGCACATAATAGTCCAGACATGGCCTTGTATATGCTAGATATCATGATCTATACAATAATAATTTTTGAATTATAATGTGAAGGAAGATATTTTATTCCTTCATATATCTCTTAAAATTAATATTAAATCAAGAAAAATAATAATTTTGGGGCACTTGGGTGGCTCAGTTGGTTAAGTGTCTCCCTTTGGCTCAGGTCATGATCCCAGGGTCCTGGGATCTGTTGGCATTGGGCTCCCTGCTCAGCAGGGAGTCTGCTTCTCCCTCTCCCTCGGCCCCTCCTACCCCCAGCTTGTGCTTTCTCTCTCTCTCAAATAAATAAATAAAATCTTTAAAAAAAGGGAAAATAATTTGGAAATCTTAAATGGAAATGATAATTTCAAAATATCTTCATTTCCTGAATTTGTGTTTTTTAAAAATGCTTGACTTGATGATTATGATTGCACATTATTATTTTATACCAACAAAATAAAATTATAAGTACCTACACTGTAGGAAAAGTATATTAACTTCATATATTTCATAAGAGGCTGTATGAATTATATGTATATAAGTTTTAAATACCTTGGTTGTAGAAGACGTAGTTGACTGTATTTTTTATTTGTTTGTTTTCTCTGCTTATCATGGTTCCCCATACATTTTCTTTCTAAATAACCCGCCATGCTTCCTTTAGAGAACTTTCCCACCACCTGTGGTTTTGGTGGGATTATCATTCACTGAACTTAGACTTGGCTTTTAGCCTTGGTCCAAAGGTAGGACAAGTATCCCACTGTCTAGATTTTTCTGAACTGTTAATAGGTAGTAGTTAGAAAAGGTAGTCTCCTCTTCTTTTTGGTTTTTATCTCATGAGTGTGTTAAGATGGGCTTCTGGAAGTCGACTCTTCCCAGAAAATAGATGCAATCTACTTGAAGAAGAAAGGAATGCAACCAAGAGATAAACAATAACAAAAACATGCAAAACTAAGCAAATGAGAGAGAAAGATATTTGATGACATTATTTATTTGCATTTTAGAACCCAGATAGATTAATGATCCTTATATCATGAATTACTTTGTGATGGTGTTTTATTCTTTGTGATCAAATGCATCCTGATTAAAACAGAAGGTACTTAATAACTTCTCTTCAAATGGATAGTGAATAAATTAAATCAATTTTAAGATGATCTCTGGTAAATTCTTACTTCTTCCACTGTATAGAGGGTGAGTATCCAAAAAATATCACCTGGTAGAGAAAATGGAAGATAATTCCATGTTCTGATTCCATCTTTGTAATTCTATGAAAAGTCTGTCTAATGCCTTTTATAACAGGTCATTGTCTGAGCCTTTTCTTTTGAAAAGTGAATATAAACTCTGTCATTTCATTCAATATTAGATTTATAGAGTTTCCCAAATGTATTTTATATTACCTTTTTAAAATTATGGAATAATTAACAGTAGAAGTAAGGAACAGATTTCTATTGAGAGCTTATAGATCACTTTTAAGTTTCTAAAAATTTTCAATGCTTTGTTATGATTAGGTCACAAAGCTGACAATTAGTTCCTTTCTTTCAAAAATTGATTACACTGATAATGAGCACTTATCTTAAGTTTGGCAACTTTACTTAGTGGTTAGTACTGAAAATGAAGCTTTCTGTGTCCTTTCCATGGGCTCTGAAAGAGATCAGAAACTCTTCTAAAATCAGCTTCTACATAATGAGACGTTAATGGGTGCCATTTGGCACACTACTGCTGCAGTGGGTTAGCTTACATGTGGCAGTAACATTAAAGAGTAAGTGTGCCTTCTGAAGTATCTATAGTTTTACTGGGCAGTGATTTAAGTTTCAGAATGAACAGAACACTCTACGAGCTAATTTCCATGTATATTTTAGGTTTTCTAATATAACATGGTGGTCAGATAACTTCATTTTGAAAAATCTTCTATTTATTTAGAAAATACTTCAGTAGGAAAATAAGTTTCCTGAGACTGCTTCACTAATACTGAAAGGAAAAATGCATTTTTTAATTATATAACCTATTTTGTTATCAACATTTTTATGTATCATACAACAGGAGGAAAAAGTTATCTGTTAGTACTTTGCATATTACTGCTCTCAATCTAATTTACAGTGACTGGAAGAAAAGACTTCATACTTTGCTTTTCACTATGTGAAAAGATGTAAAAGCTCTTCCGTTTGCACACTGTCTCATTTAATTTTATTATTTTATTTTATAAATTCTCAAATATAAAATATCCTATGCCTTTTGCTGTACAATATTACTGCTACTTAAATTACTATTTTTATAATTAAATACAGAAGTATGTACAAAAATAATTGATGTTATTCAACATTGGACCAAACAACTTGGTTACGGGTTAGATCTTTCTTAGTTGTTGTTATTGTCTACAAAAACAGTTTGCAGAGTTCTATTTGACAGAGGTTGCTCCCAATTGTTTTCCAACTGTTACTTTTAGATGTAAAAAAATAAATTATTAATACATGATTCTTTAGATCCGAGATCTAGTTTTACATGTCAGTGGTTAGATATCTGCCTCTGCACAAGAGTACCATTTATATGGTCAGATAGTACAATGCACAGCTCCAGAGTACCCCATTAACATGGCCAACATGGAAATGATGCCCTCTAAAGATGTAGAAAGCACAATTTACACAAAATATCTAACAGACCTGGGTAGAGCATACTACGTTCTGTTCTCACCGTTATTCCTTTCCTTAGACTTCTTGCTCAGGCCAAAGTTCTTGAGATTAGAATTTATGACCAAGTATCACAGTCCCAATTGCTCAAACTTTTGTAGATTTTTGGAGCCTTAATAGCAATGCTGACAACTGACAATTGTTCAGTGTGGCACTGTGGCCTTGTCTTTCTGCTCTCCTATGGCAATACTATGTTGTATGATAGGAACCCAGCCTGAGTAGATATAGACAGAAATTTTCCACCAGCAATGTATGAGAATTTCAGTTGCTCCACATCTCTGCTAACACTTGGCAGTATCAGATTGTTTAGGTAATCTGCTGTGTGTCATTATGTCTAAACTAGTTTTAATTTGCAGTTTTCTGATGGCTGTTGAACATCCTTTTAGACATATCATTTGTATATAGGCCCCTTGGAGTCCATTCTAGAAAACTCCTAGCATCTGGTAGTTCTTGGCTTATGGCAACATATCTCCAATCTTCAAATAATGTTCTTCAAGTACGTGTCTCTTTGTGTCCAATGATGACATCAGTCATTGAATCAGGAGCCCACCTTACTGAGTTTCACTTTATCTTAATGTAACTACATCTGTAATGACCCTATTTCCAAATAAGTTTACATTTTGAGATCCTGGAGTTTTGGGCTTCATCAATACGAATTTTGGGAGGATGCAATTCAACCCATTACCGTGACTTTCTCTCTTAATTGGAATATGTAGCCCACTTTTTGCTCTTTTTTGAGTAACCAAGTTTTTTTCTAATTATTTCATTTTCTGTCTACTACCTTGCAAATTACACTTTCTTTTAGTAGTTCTTTACCATTATTGCTTTAGAGCACACAAGCTGGCTCTTAACCTATTAAAGTCAAATGTAACAGTACCTTTCCTACTTCCCAGACATTGCAAGCAACTTAGAACACTTCATCCACGTTTAACTGTTTAACTATAACACTCCTGCCATCTTTTGAGAGCTTAGAAGTATGTATTGTGTTAGCATGTACAGTTAACTGGGAAAATGAATGTTACATTCATTAACTTTGATAATCACTCAGACAAAAGCTGTTCACCAATGTGGTATTTTGAGTGTTAGTTCATTACATTTATTTCCCCTGTTAATTCTACATATAATTTATTTCATACCCAAAATAGTCTACTGAAGAAAAAAAACAAAAAAACAACCACTGAAGTTGAAATACTGCAATATTAAGATACAAAGATCTTAGAATTTAAAAATTAGTCTCAAGATAAGCTTCAACAGACCTAAATATTTATTCTGATGATCAAACAAAAATATTTCTGTTATGTCAAAATCCAGTATTATAAAGTGAAAGTAAAATTATGATTCTTGCTAAGTGAATTTTAGTCACTGTGCATAAAACTTTTTATATTTTTCAAAATTTTTTGAGAGTTAGTAAATAGCATTCTGAAGCCATTTCTAATTTTTTCACTGAAAAATTATGCATATAATTATAAAAATAAATTAAGTTTTTATTTTTTAGGAAACAGATGTAATTCAAAACATGACATTGATGTCTATTTTGGTAGCATTGACATAAAATTAAATTTACATGCAAATCGTTTTTTCACAAAAAGCCAAAATACAATGTAATGTACCATTTAAAAATTTATCAATATACCTATACTTTAAAATTAATTTAAATTAGTAAATAAGAATGCGTCACTGCTAAATATAAAAGTCAGTATTAACTGTATTATATTATGAATATTATTACTCTATCAAAACAAACTTTGTAACACGTTCTTTAATAAAAAGTTGTTATGAAATACGTTTCATGCTAAATAATCCTTCAAGTAATTTTTTACACTTACTTTGAAAGGGGGTTCTAGGTCAAAAAGAGGTTGGGAAATATTCCTCTATGGGATAGCTGAGCAAGTGCTGGAAACTAGCTTTCAAGATTTATGTGACCCCTTCGTGTTAATAACTGAATATTTGGAAATCAGGGAAAAATGGAAACAAAGTAGATGTACCCCTCTATTTGCAAAAAGAGGGATAAATGTATCTTTGACCATGACGTAAAAAAGAAAAACAACACTATACCTGTTGAAAAGTAATCAGATGTAACTGAAAGCAGGAGTAACTCAGAAAGAGTTGCTACCGGTATTGAAAAAAAGATAGAGAATGATTAGAAATCCTCAATAGGATGCTCTATGAAGAAAGGTAAAATACCCTCCAAAGAATAATCTAAAATTAAGGCAACAACAAAAGAAGACGCAAATATACTTAACTTAGATTAAGAAAAAAAGTTGGAAACTGCAAAAAAGATTTCAAGAGTGAAACAAGTAGCAAAAGTATCAAAATGATGTGAGGTAAGTATAAATGGTAGACATCCATGAGATTTCAAGCCTAAGCCTTAATAGATATTGTGAACAAGAAACTAAAACAATTATTATAAAAGTTACAATAAAAGCTTAACAGAAGAAAAACTACCGGAGGTGAGAAAAATTCTGTCTTCATGTCAAATTTTTGTCTGTGTTTCACTACCAAACAATTCTTTCAGGGGAGTAGTCAAAGCTGCACCTGGACTAATTCATTAACATAAAACAAATCCTAAATAAGAGATAAATCACTCATTTATGGGGAAATGTTTTTTGATTTGGATTATTTGTGTTTTTTTTTAATTTTATGTGTAAGGTGTCGAGTATGTGCCAGGTATTATCAAAAGTTGTTGGAGTTTCTAGTGATGCATTGCTCCAGAGAGCTCATGTCCTATATATATATATATACGTATATAGTATATTAGTATTTTATATAATGCATGTTAAATATAACACATATATGAATATATAAATACACATTAAATATAACATATATAAATATAATACATATCATGTATTATATATATACTACTAAAAATTAGAGCAGAAAAGCAACACCGTATATAGATGAGTTTGCGAATGGCCGTAGGGCCATAATGATCCTCAAGTAGTTAGGTAGCGTAAAGAGTGCTGCAACAAATACACACCTACCCATGTCAGTCAATTGATTGTTGCCTACTGCCCCACAGGAAAAAGCAGAAATGACCTTCAATTCACAAAGAAATGTGGACTATTTCAATTTATTTAATTAAATATATTACCCTTCCCTTCCTGGGTAGTGCAGTGCATGTAGTTTATCATAGTAAAAAAGACAGGTATACAAACTATAAGAAACATTCTAGAAGGATAAGTAATGATAAAACTAGCAAAGTGGTACTGCAAAAATATTGAATCACAGGTGAGGTGGATTACAGGAAAGGACTTCAAGCAAGCCTGAGGCCTGTTTCTTCTTCTCCAGTTAAATTGTCTCATTTCCTCCTGAGTGAAGGTAAACATAGAATGTGCTAGAGTTTAAGGGCTTGGGAAGGTTATCTGAAATGCAATGTACTGATCTGTCCTCTGCTTTGTCTGTATAGCTTCTTTTTTACAGAAAGGTTAAAAAAACCCGTCTTTACATTAAAAGGACTTCCAACCTTTCATTGTTTTTGTTGGTTTCCTAAATCAAGTGCTGTCATTCCTATGGCAAAATTGCTATCAAGGAAATAAAACAGAATGACATTCTAAATAGTGACTGGCATTGCAAAAGGCGATAGTACTTTAGTATGGAGAGTAAAAGGAAAGTTTCTCATAGGGAGTGTCATTGGACCTAAAACTCACTCCTAGGCGAGAATGAGAATTCAAAAGTAAGGAAGTTAGTAAATAATTCAGGATTTCATTTAGTTAGTTATAAGGGAACAATAACAGCACCAACATCAAAAAACTACTGCCTCAATTTCCGCATGGAATTGGAAGGCTGAGTACATACAATATTTTTAAAAGCGTAGATATGATATGTAAAATTGCATTTAAAACAATTTTGTTAGATGGCTAATACAGCTCAAGTTGTAAATGCTTTTCTGAATGAGCTGAATTATTTGAGTTTATCTCTTGGTCATGCAGCCAAGTTGTGTGTTGTAATGAATGCACTTTTGTATTCTGAATGCCCATATAGGTAAGTGCCTTTAAATAACTTCTGTTTTTTTCTTTTCTTATGACTCCGATCACAACTTTGTATTCTCTTTTCAAATCGACATGAATTTTTATATGAGTGCTAAAACTTCCAGCTTATTTGCAGGAAAAGCAAGAGATGTGAAATTAATGAGTATTTGTGAAAATCAGACATTATTTCTTATTGATGCTTTCAAGACTGACTTAATATTCGAATTTAGTGTCTTTCAAAAAAAACTTGATAAGAAAAGGATTTACACTGCAACCTATTATGCATAAATACATATATAGAGACAGAAATAAACATAATTGAAACACAAGTTTCATAAAGCACTTCTTGGCTTCACTATATGTGATACACTCTGATATTTATTGGTGCATTTTCTGTTTTATAATTTTTTATGCTGGGGAAAACTAGGTAATATATGGCAGATCCACATATTTGAAAAAACATGTTTTCTCAGTTTGAAAAAGTGTTTGAAAACAATTTGAAAAAACACAAATTTAATAAATGCCAAAAAAGAGGACACTATAAACTTATAAACTGCATTTGCACTTTTATTATTATTAACTGTAATTGTTCATCTAAAGGGTGGACAAATTGTTATTCCTTTGAAAGAAAGAGGTCTTTCTTCATAAGGCATATCATTGTCCTTCTGAGTAGAATTGCATACCAGGCTTTAATTAATGAGTGAGTAACGGTTAATTCTAAACTCTAATACATGTTCATGGACTTTCGTGAGATTGGTTTTCAAATAATATACAAAAATTATACAAATATATATCTTATTCCTTTCAGAATAACAATAACAAAAAAGAAAAGAAAAGCTTCTAGATCAACTTGCAGAAAGCAGAAGCAAGTTCTGTGTTATTACTCTGGAATCCTCTCCTTGTCCACAGTTAGGAGCCCCTTTCCTTTTCTTTTTTCTTTTCTTTTCTTTTCTTTTCTTTTCTTTTCTTTTCTTTTCTTTTCTTTTCTTTTAAGATTTTATTTATTTATTTGACAGAGAGAGAGACAGCCAGCGAGAGAGGGAACACAAGCAGGGGGAATGGGAGAGGAAGAAGCAGGCTGCCAGCAGAGCAGGGAGCCCGATGCGGGGCTCGATGCGGGGCTCAATGCAGGGCTCAATGCAGGGCTCAATCTCAGGACCCTGGGATCACACCCTGGGCCAAAGGCAGATGCTTAACGACTGAGCCACCCAGGCGCCCCAAGAGCCCCTTTTCATCTACCATAGTCACCTTATTCAACCCATTATATTTTAGTGACTTTTGATCACATTAAAATATCCAGTTGTACCTCTGAGGAAAAGTTTTGCATTGTTTTATATTTAACATTAAGGATACTAAGAAACACTGTAGGCTCTCAAGTTAGGAAAAAATAGTTTTGAAAATATTTGAATCAATTTAGTAATATTAAAATAAGTACATTTTCTTTCAAAGTGTTTAATGAGACATTATATTGGCTTAAATATCACATGCTGATATACACCATACTCACGATACATAAACGCATATTACAGCAAACATTTATTCTGTTCTATGACATTTTCTTCGATGTCTTTTCCTAGCAACTAGACCTGCACCTGGCATATACTATGTACTCAATAAATAGTTTTAATGAACTGAACTGCACTATAATAGCCTTATATAATCATAATTTCATAAATTATGACATATGTTAAATGTCATATTGACCAAGGGGAAATAGCCTTTCAGGAAAGTAAAAACTTTAAGAAAGAAACAGTGCCATTTTAATGAGTTATTGATGAATTGCTCCAGGATAGCAGAAAAGCATTTATACACTGGAGCTAGTTTAAAGACAGGTGACCTTTTAAGAGATTAGTTAACCTTTCAGCAATTTTGGAGAGTTACTGTTTTGAAAGATAAAGGTCAGAGTAGAACTCAGAATGCAGTTATTGTCTTCTCTGTGTTTTTTGCCATGCCTTTAATTTTCAATAAATTAATTCCAACTGTAGAGTCTGTTCACAAGTAGATTTATTTTTAAAATAAAAGGACAACATAGGTTACAAGTATTTTTCAGGTACTAGATATGAATAATCCAGACATGAAAACTCAAGATCTTAATTTATTTGTGAATTTCACCTTTCATCTTTGTCATGCTAAAAGTTACTAAGACAAAAATGCTTTTGAAGAAACATGCAAGATGCTTAAAAGTTATTTTTGCCCTTTTTAAGAAAAGTTCATTTCATTTTTTGTTTCATGCAAAAAAACATTTTTTTCAGACTTATTCTAATTCTCTTCACCGAAGCCCCTGTATTCCTAAACCTGGGGTTTATATTATCTCCTTAGAAGTCTTAACACCAAAAGGAAAATTGGGCTGAATGTTTAGAAAATGGTAGCATAAAATCGCATTTCTGTGCAGGCTTTCATATACTTGAAATTTGTGCAGAAGAAATAACCTAAAAATATTTTACCATTTGTAGATTTTGGTCAGGTTGTGATAAGCAAAGGATCATTAACCTGAATTACATGCTCTCTTCTTTGTAGTTTCCTATATCCATAATTTAAAATGCATACGATTTATTTTTTGACCTATTCATTTCAAAAGAAACTACCCTCTAGTTTGGAAATAAAGAAAATGTGTTTTTCTGGAAGATTTGATGATATTTACAAAGAGGTCAAGGCAATTTTATATTACCTGGACATACAACTTAGTTTCTGATGTTTTATTCATATTCAACCATGAAACAAATATAGATAATACAGTGCCCAGACTTAAGAAAGCATAAAAAAAGGGCTAAAAGTCTTATTGTAACAACTATAGTCCTCTTTGAATGAATTAGCACTATTTTGAGATGGCAATAAACATACTAATAGAATTTTCATCTGCTCAAAGATCTGTCAGTACTTTTACAGTAAATCTCACTTTACATGATAATTATTATTCAGCAGTTCTCATCATTTCAACATCAATGCATTCTTAAAAATGAAAGAAACACTGACTGACATTTGAATTGTCCGGTCATTCAGGAAACAAGTAGGGAGTAAAATGAGAAGACAATTGAAGGTAGGTGAAAGATGTTTTAAGTAAATAAGACAGTTTTTTTTTCTTTACTGTGTAATTTAGCATTGACTTTATATTGTCCTATGTGAAAGTCTCTTTGGGTGGGGGAATAACATTAAAAACATGGGCATAATCCTCATTTGTACACCTATGAGGGTCATACTGAGGGCACCTGCCAAGTGTTAAAATAATAATAATAAAAAAAAGTCAGGAGGTATCTTCTGGTTTGGTAACCAGATTCTTTCATCCACCATTCTAATATTTCTGAGTGCGTGAATTTTGTCCTTATGGGTCGAGATGACTGCTGTAGTTTCTAAAATTACTTCACATTGTAGGCAGCTCAGTGGAGGAATGCACAAAGACAAAAGGGCGAGTGGCGTGTAACATGTATCTTTAGTCTTCAGTTGACTATTAGTGTGCATTGTACTTAGTTTCAGTTTTTTGTTTCTATTTTTGAACATTTCTAACTATTCATAGTGATTAATATTTTATGATTTTCCTGAGGTCTTCCAAAGATCAGAGGAAAAAAACATCATTTTATTTTGTATTAGAATAAAATTCACTGTATCTGGCAATTTACTTGTCTGTGTCCACTAGATCCTCTTATCAATCTTAGATATATTATGGGTTCTTAACTTATTTTTGTTATGTCTTAAAAATTTTTGCTATCATTATCTTAGGAATTCTTTCATCACTCATCAGTTATTCCAAACCATGCTAAAAAAAGACAATATATGAAAAGATGCTATAATAGTGGCAGCTTCCTTCAGTGTTCTTGCTCAGTTGTCCCAGGTATTGCATCATTATTTCCAGAAGGTATAAAGAAGCTGATAGTCTGTTGTTAGCTTTTACTGAACACAGTTGAGACTTCAGATTTGCATTTTCCACTTATAATGACAAAGAGAAGAAGCTTGGTAAAGTTAGATGTTTTGCAATTATTGGAAGATAAATGGCAAGGAGACAAATAATTGTCTAGAGCTATACTATCCAATATGGTAGTCCTTAATAGTCACATGTGGTTATTTGGTGCCTGAAATGAGCTCAAATTAAGATGGGCTATAAGCATAAAGTATGTATCATATTTTGAAATATTAGCAAGAAAAAAGGATGCAAAATATATGATTATAATTTATATTTATTTCATGTTGAAATGATAATATTTGGGATGTATTGGATTAACTAAAATATATTACTAAATTAATTTCACCTCTTTCTTTTTACATTTTTAATGTGACTCTAAACATCTTTAAATTACATATGTGAATCATAGAATTCTATTAGCACTGCTGTAGACTCTAACAGTGATAATGAAATCGATCTTATAAATGAAATCTCAGAATATGAGTTCTCAGACTCCAATATCCTAGTTAAATTTTCTCAAACACAAGAATTAATTTGTGAAATATACACTTCTAAGTTAATGAAAAATATATGATATCCTCATTCAGTTAGTCGTTCAGCAGAAAGGACTTCAGCATACATTTCTAAAAGAATTTGTTCCTTTCTTTTTGCTACAAGGAAAAATGACTATGCCTTTTTAGCCTTTATATTTGTGCTCCAAAACTTCCCTGATACAAACAGGCTTGTTAAACTTATTTTTTCTTAAAATTTCTAATAAAGCTTTTAAAAACTCTTCCTTTATTTTTTAGTCTAGAACATAATTTATAAAATGACTTAAAAAATTCAAATGGGGCACCTAGGTGGCTCCATCAGTCAAGCGTCCAGCTCTTGAACTTGATTCAGGTCTTGATCTCGGGATTGTGAGATCAAGCCCAAAGGTAGGCTCCACTCTATGTGTGGAGCCTACTTTAAAAAAAAAAAAAAAGAAAGAATTCAAAGGGTCCATTGGAAGCAGATAGTAACTGGTGATAACCATGTTTTTGGGTATACTGAGGGTTAATAATTTTTTTCCAGAAGGTATCTCTTAAAAATTCACATATTTAATGTCCAGAACCTAGTCATACCCCCTGGTAAGAAGGTTGTCAGGAACTGCAGTATTTATTTTGAATGACCACGTGTTTCATTAAAATACTCAGAGGTCTTTACTTCTAAAGCAATAGGGGAGAGTAGACATTGGAGTAGACATACACCAGTCTCTGCCAAAGGGTCTGTTCACATTTTCCCCCCTCAAATTTTGGATTAGAATCTTTGACAAAAATGCTTCAACACCTATCGCTTATAGATATAATTTAAACTGCCTCAGGATCCAAAATTTAGTACTTTACTTATACGGAAAGGAAAAATATTCTTTTTATTTTGTATACATTCTCTGAACCTAGTCTCAAGAATTCTTCTTCCTGGTTCCTGGAGTGAAGGAATTCTTTTATTTTTTTAAATTTTTTAAAATTTGAGTACAGTTGATACACAATATTACATTAATTGCAGATGTATGACATAGAGATTCAACTTTTCTATATGTTGTGCTATGCTCACCACAAGTGCAGCTACCATCTGTCACCATACAGCACTATTACAGTATCACGGACTATATTCCCTATGCTGTGCCTTTTATCTTTATTTTTTTGATTTTATTTTTTTAAAGCTTTTATTTATTTATTTGACAGAGAGAGACACAGCCAGAGAGAGAGGGAACACCAGCAGGGGAAGTGGGAGAGGAAGACGCAGGCTCCCAGCAGAGGAGCCTGATGTGGGGCTCGATACCAGACCGCTGGGATCACGGCCTGAGCCGAAGGCAGACGCCCAATGACTGAGCCACCCAGGTGCCCCTATGCTGTGCCTTTTAATCCCATGATTTATTCATTCCAAAAAACTACGAAGGTAATAAATGAATTCAGTAAAGTTGCAGGATACAAAATTAAGCCCCCTAAATCAGCTGTGTTTCTATATACTAATAACAAAGTAACAGAAAGAGAAATTAAGAAAACAATTTTATTTACAATTTCACCACAAATAAATATGCCTAGCCAAGGAGGCGAAAGACCTGTACTCTGAAAACTATAAAACATTGATTTAAAAACCTGAACAAATAAAAAAACATAAACAAATGAAAAAATATTTTATGCTCATGGATTTGAAGAACTAATACTGTTAAAATGTCCATACTCCCCAGAGTAATCCACAGATTCAGTGAAATCCCTATCAAAATACTAACAGCATTTATCACAGCATTTATCACAGGACAAATCATACCAAAATTTGTATAGAACTGAAATAGACCCCTAATAGCCAAAATAATCTTAAGAAAGAACAGCAAAGCTAGAACTATCACGATGCCAGATTTCAAGATATACTACTAAGCTATAGCGAATAAAACAGTATGGTACTGTCACAAAAATGAAGCCATTCTTAAACTTTCCAGTTAAGGTATTTTGAGCTATTACTATTTAAGGCAGTTTTTCTCTATTTTAACCAGTCTCTTCATAACTGCTTCCTCTTCTTCTCCCTGTCCCAGAAGGGGTTTGAGTGAAAGTTTCCATAAACCCTTGATAGACTTGACATAATACAGATGTTTTTCTTTGTCCTTGAGCTGGACTCAGCTGCGAGGCTTTTGGCTCGAGTGGTCTCTAAATTGCTTGTACTTTTATCTGTCAGGAGGACCACTGATGACATTTTCCATTCTCTTGTTGGGTGAGTGCCCAGTGCTTTCTCCCTGCCAAACCCAGTTTTAATCACATGGACTCAGCAGACTCTTCTTGAGTTTTTAGCCATGTCCTCCACCTGGAGTCTGACTTAGGATGGCCGTCCATAATCATCCTCCAGTGTAAGGTCATCTCTCCCCTTGCATGACAGAGTCCCCTTCAACTCAGCCTTGAGGTATACTGAAAATTGGAGGATTTTCCTGATGAACAGAATTTGTAAGAACGTTTGGAGTACTACTCTGGTCCTCTGTCAGCCTGCCATGTCATGACGCATTTTTAGTTTGTTTTAGACTCCCCCCCCCCAAAAAAAAAACTTCATTTGGGAATTCCTGTTCAGTGATCACCTCCAGAATTCCAAAAGTGGATCTGGACACAATCTCTTGCCTTGCTATCCAAATTATGTAGCATCTCTCTAGGATTTTGTCATGGAGGGTAGCAGCCAGAGCCTGTTTGTCTCATTATATGAATTCCCCCCCTTCTCTCTCTCTCCTTACAGGAATGGAAGAATCTGTTCTACTTTTTATTTATATCTAGTATAGACATCGTCTGCATCATCATAGCCTTCTCCTTGTGGAATTCATCTCTTTCATTTATTGTACTTAAAAAAAATCACTAAACAGGTTTCTGGTAAAATCTTAGCTAGAAAACAAAAATTATTACTTGAGACTATTTTAATCCATTATGAAATTACCTATGATTAATTAAATAAGGTCATGAACAACTAAGAGAAAGTAAGGTTTATATCATACCATCTATATCTAAGGTCATTGGTAGACGCTCTTCAGCACACAAAAAGTTTTACACAGTCCCAAACCTTTAGTCTCAAGTACATGGCCAAACAGCCACAGAAAGCATTAATATGAAAATCTTAGAAGGCAGGTGGCATGTCAAGGGAGTTTTATAGGAGGTTAGAAGAGCTAATAATGACTTCTGACTGGGTACAGAGCAGGCATCACAAAGATGTAGAGACTCAAAGGGGGGCCTTAAATAAGTGCTCATTTAGCTAAATATAAAGTAGAATTGGGGGTTATTTGGATCTGATCATAACTGCAATTAATAACCAGAGTACATTGGATACCTATTTCTCATCAGGAACATACAAGAAAGTTATATGTAAATTATCCCACTTGGTCCTGGTGGTTTTTGAGAATGGGCGCCATTTACAGTGATGTGGAAGAACTCTGACATGGCAGGGATCTGAAGAACAGACAGAACTAAGGAGACACCTGAGATAGACTACATATTTAAAGGAATATCTAAACATTACGTAATTAGAGCAGTGGTAGAAGACAATAACGATGTGTTTGAGAACTATTAGAATGCTGTAGTTGTTGAAGTATGAAGAACATGGGCGACAGTGTCAGTCATAGTTGGGAGTGAAATTCACATACATTTCCTAGTTATATGATCTTGGGGACTTTAACCCTGCTTCTTTGTTTTCTTACTTCAAAAATGAGAACCAAAATAACTAGCTAACACATCCATTGAATGATTAAGAAAAAATTTGATGAAAAACTGTAAGCATAATATCTGGAAAATTTATAAAACCTCAAATTGTTTAAAATATTGATAATACTAGCTGATTAAGTGGAAATGAAAAAGGTAATAAATTTGTGGATCTAAAATTAAGGCACTATGAGACTGTTGATATTATTGTGAGTCATAAAAAGTAAACAAGCTTTTGAGATGGAAATGTGCAGACCAACAGCCCAAATATCCATTCCTCTGCTTTGGGTTAAATCCCAAATCAGAAATGGGTTTGTGAGGCATTATGCCCTGGCAGCCCTTTTTATTTGCTTTCACTCTAACCTAGGACAGGGATAGACATGCCTTTCAGCTGTTTGATTGTGTACAACTCCCCTATGAATGCCAGAAAGTAAATTTGCCAAAGTATAATAGTTTGTTGTTACGCAAAAGGAGTTTGGACAGTAGAAAGAGAACAAGAAGGAAGTAGTTTTTATAAAAAGCTTTAAATGGATGTATTGACTAATTCTAGTTAATTTTAGATCACTTCACAGAGAAATAGCCTTGGTTCTTGCCTTGATATATTGACATTATTATGCTCCTTTAGAAAATATTTTTCAGAAAAATATCATAGGCTTAGGGAAACTCTTTCAGTTCCTTTATAACCCAGCACACCTTGTGAAATACCATCTATAGTTTTTCTGACAAAAACAGCACCCCCCGTATGTGGAAAATTCGTCTAAACATGTCATTCAAATGGAAGCTTTCACCTTCTTAGAATCTTTGGTTTTAAAGTTAAGTACTTGATCTAGGCTAAGGCAGACATTCCCTCCTCCATTCACAGCTGCTTAGCCCAGGCATGGGGATTGGACTCAAACTGTGCCAATCAGCACGCTTTCCCAGGACAGTGGCCTGCACTTCTTCTCTGGTCATAGGGAGATATGAGGTGCTGGAGATTTTGGTAGTCCTGGCCCCTGTCAAGTTGAAGAATCTGGT
This sequence comes from Ursus arctos, assembly GCF_023065955.2. Lineage (NCBI taxonomy): Eukaryota > Metazoa > Chordata > Mammalia > Carnivora > Ursidae > Ursus > Ursus arctos. The sequence continues at coordinate 24,753,145 of NW_026622775.1, forward strand.
CTGCATAAAAAAGAAGGAAAAGCCAGAAACACAGACAACAGAAGAAAAGGGGATGGGGGACAGGGAGACTGATGAGGGAGGGAAAGCAAGCTGAAGAGATGGATGGAATGATGGGTGAAGGGGAGGGTGAAGAATGGTTCTGTGAAATTCCTCCCCCTTTTTTTCTAAGAACATATTAAGTTAGTTTGATCTCACTTATAGTTGAATGAAAAAGTTTTTCACAATTACATCTGTTTTCTGAAATTTATATTAATATTTCCTCATGCCCATGATGATATTTATTTTTTAATTTTTTGGTAAAGATTTTATTTATTTATTTGAGAGAGGGAGAGAGAGAGAGAGAGTGAGCATGAGTGGGGAGAGGGGCAGTGGAAGAGGGGGAAGCAGTCTATCCGCTGAGCAAGGAGCCCGATGCCATGCAAGGGGCTAGATTGCAGGACCCCGAGATCATAACCTGAGCCGAAGTCAGACACTTAACCAACTGAGCCACTCAGGTGCCCCCCCATGATGATTTTTTTTTTTTTTAAGATTTTATTTATTTATTCGACAGAGAGAGACAGCCAGCAAGAGAGGGAACACAAGCAGGGGGAGTGGGAGAGGAAGAAGCAGGCTCATAGCGGAAGAGCCTGATGTGGGACTCGATCCCGGTACGCCAGGATCACGCCCTGAGCCGAAGGCAGACGCTTAACCGCTGTGCCACCCAGGCGCCCCCCCCCCATGATGATTTTTAAATGACAGTTTAGCAAACATGTTATTTTGAGAGATTTATATACTGTTTTTCTTTCTAAATTGAATTCAGAATTTGGTCACAAAGAATTACTAAGCACTGATTTCAAATATTTTTTACCTTTATACAGATTCAATATTTATTATGCAAATAAAGAATTAGTCACCTCAAACCACTGAACTAGGACCTGCATTTGAAAACGAGTTGGAATAAGGATATTGATGGAATTTTTCTCTCTCGTTTTATAAATCTGCAACCTATCTTAGTATTTTCTGACTGTAGCTTTTCCATACTTTGTATCTTATGTTCTCAGTCTAATGTCTTCTAAATTTCATATTAGCAAGATAATTTAACTTACATGTTTATACAGACTATCATCGCTTTATCTCTGAGACTTTCAAATTAAATAGTGTTCTGTTATAATGAATCATGCAGTTGAGTAAATTACTAACCTGAATATGAATCTCATTGAATTAGTAAAAGTATTGAACAAATGAGCAAATATATTACACGTTTTAATATTTTGTCAGCTCTGTTCAATTAAATACCTGATTATAGCACTTAAAATAACAAAGTTTTAAAATGTTAAAAAGTTGTAGTGTTATTAAGGAAAAGATATCTAATAGATTGTTTTCTGTTTTTCTCTTGAAATTGTAATTTTATCACCTGGAATATGTTTGTTTTTTTCCCCCCTTCCAATGAATTGGCTTAACACATCATGGTTTAACAGATTTTAAGAACAATCTAAAAATAATGTCAAAACCTGCTTATAATTTTCATATATTGAAAAATGTCATTGGTGGGTATTCCTAGCATGCCATATTGAGGAAAATGAAAATATGTTTATTTCATTATTGTTACTACGGTTGGATTAATTCTTGCAAATGAAGTACAGATTGATAACTCAGCTAAATACTTCTTAATTAAAAGATTACTTTCTTACTTTTCTTCTTGCTTTAACCATTCTTTGATCCCCTTACTTACTTTCCTCACTTTCTGCCTCCCTTCCTCCCTCCCTTTCTCTAGCCCTTCTTTCGAAAACAGTATTGAGTGTTCACTCTGTTCTAGACTCTGCTAGAAGAAAGGAATGAGTAAATAAGAAAATGCAGAACAGGGCAAGTTCTCCTACAGGGTAGGGACTTGGTCCTACGGTTGCATAAATTCACGTTTGAAATGTTCCAGATTGAGTGTTCTGGGGGGTCAGAAAAGGCAGTCTCAGGGAAGGAGAACTTAAACTGATGGGAATCATATAGATCAAGGAAAAGTGGATGAATGTGACAGAAAAAATATTTCTAGGAAAGAAGACCGTCCTCTCAAAGGTAAAGAGGTAAGTTAGGAAATAATGAACATGGCACCTTAATGGCACTGAAAATAATTCAGTAAAGTACTTAGCGTGTAAAACTGCTTCTTGATCATGAAGAACTTGCAAATCATGTTAAGAAGATTTGACTTAATTCTGAAAATTTAAGGGTTTAAACAACAGATGGGTATGGTCAGACTTGGAGTTTATAGTGGTTTTGGTGACTGGGTGAAGGATGGATTGCCCGGTAGGTTTGAGATAGCTGTGGGGTCCAGGGAGACCAGTTTGAGCCTGTTGCTGTAATACAGCTGAGAACGTGGCCAGAATAGGATAGCAACAGCAGATACTGAGAAAATTAAATAACATTGAAAGTAATTTTGGAGGTAAACTTGATAGAAATTAATAATTGTTTTTGGAGTTAAGAGCATAGAGACAATAATTCCAAAGTTTATACCTTAAGTAACAGTAAGTAAAATGATCTATAAATAAAACATAAATGGGGAAATGACAGTACACATTTAATAAAATTTAAGACAGAAGATAAACATTGTTTAGAACATATGGACAGTTGAATATCCTATATATGTCTGTATAGACAGTGTACAAAGGCCAAGGCCAAGGCCAAGACAATATAGGAGTGTCAGTAATATCCTCACTAAAGATTTCATCACATATTTTATTTCTCTCTATAAATGACAAGTTTATATTGGCTTGATTCTAGAGTTAAATTTGGGGTTCAATGCCTTAATCTGTGTCAGGTAAGCAAGTGGAATACAAACCACATTGGGACATGAGTGGGGAAACAGGAATCATAGAACTAAGAATTCAAATAAAATCATATCATTGAACAAATGACACACCCATTGCAGGTCTTGTCTAGTACACAATAAACCAATGGATGGCGCTGAAAAGAACGTGGTCACAGATCATTAGAATTGGAGGAGGCCACATGGGGAAGTCATCATCCATCCTTTCTATCCACTCTTAGAATCCCTTCAGAATCCTGACAAATTGCTAGCCTGTGCATTTTTTTTTTCTAGAAAACAAGATCTACTACATCCAGGACTTCCTCTTGATTGAAACGGAAACCCCATCTAAAAATAAAATCTAATATCTATTTCCTGGCTTAGGTAAAGTACCTAAGTTTAAGCTTATGAGAGATATCCTATATTAGTATCTCCATTTTACATGTGAAGAAACTAATGATCAGATAGCTTAAGTATCTTGCCCAAGGACATAAAGCTATAAAATGGAAGACAAGACTACAGGCATAGGGTTTTTTTTTTTTTTTTTTTTTTTTGTTTTTAATTAACATCCCGTTTTCCATAATAATTCTGCTGCCTTGGTATTTACTTTTTGTGAGTCATATGAAAATTAGAGTGCCAAATTACTAATTTTTACAAATGACAGTAGTATTAAATGAAAAAAAAATCAGTAGCTAATAAGTTTTCTCTTTCTCTAATAAAGACCCACATTTTTTAATGTATTTTTTTTAAGCAAACTCTACCCTCAACGTGGGGCTTGAACTTACAAGCCCGAGATCAAATTTACATGCTAGACCCACATTTTTTTTCTTTTAATGGCTTTGGAGTACTAAGTTTCTAGAGACGTTTCCATGAGATAATTGTAAGTTAAACTTTCATTTTTTCATTATAGAGATAAAAGTGCCAAGTCAGGACCATATATTGTACACTATGGTAAATAAACTGATATAATGCTTTAGGTAGCTTGAATTCCTTTTCAAATCATATATTTTTTTTGAGTAATAAATACTTGCATATTGTTTTAAAATCTATTCATCTCTCAGTCTCTTCAGAACTCTAAAACACATAGTTAGTATAAAATAGCTGTGATCGTTAATTTTATGTGTCAGTTTGGCTAAGGGATGCCCCGATGGCTGGTAAAACATTATTTCTGGGTATGATTGTGAGAGATTAGCATTTGAATGCCTAGACCAAGTAAACAATAGCACCTTACCAATGCGGTTTGACATCATCCAACCTGTTTAAAGCCTGAATAGAACAAAAAGACGGAGGAAAGGCAAATTTTCTCTCTGGTTGATTTGGGACATCCATCTTCTCTTGCTCCCGGACATCGGCGCTTTGGACTGTCAGGCCTTTTGACTCAAACTGAATTTCCCACTGGTTTTCCCAGTTCTCCAGCTTGCAGATTGTAGATCATGGAAGTTTTCAGCTTCCATAAAAGCATGAGTCAATTCCTATAATAAACAGACAAACAAACAAACATGAATTTTATCTATCTATCATCTATCTATCTATCTATCTATCTATCTATCTATCTATCTATCTATCATCTATCTATCTATCCATAGATCTTCTATTGATTCCATTTTTCTAGAGAACGTTAGCTAACATACCAACTCTTACAATTATGCTTTTTTGTGCTTTTAAACTTTTCACTGTTCCTAGAATTATTTATTGATGTTTGATAATACTTGATTGGGTCGTTAATCTCTTGTGAATTCAATTTTGTTGTTTAGATCTTTGTTTTGGATTTAAAACCTTAAAATCTTTCATTTGGATTAAAGATCTATTAGCAGCTGTTTAATAAGGAAGTCCAAAAGCTATATAAAAGATTTTATATCCCACTTGTGGAAACTACAAACAACTTTTACCATTATATACATTAAAATAGAGTTCAAGAAAATTAAATTTCTCTTCCTTTCTTTAACTGTGAGATGTTTTATAAGTTTTAGTAGTCTTCAGTTAAACATGGCAAAACAAAAGTGCTTCAAAAATGATTTAAAATTATTTTTCATTTAAGATTTTTAAATATTTTGTATAGTTTCCACTGTTAGAATCAGTAATTTTTTAATAAATGAAATTTATATAGAAATTACATGAAATTGTTAAGACATTTTATAAATATACATTATCTTGACATATTCATTTCTTTGAATATTCCAAATTGGTATTATACTAGATTATATGAAATTTCCAGTTCATCAGAAGTTAAATTCATTACCTTTTTAAAATTCCATCTTGTACTCATTGAAATTTATTCTAAATCACATCATTAGATCAAACACATTCCCTGAAATCTGGATAAGAAAAAGATTAAGCAAGTAATAGTGAAAAGCCTAATTAGTGTATTTCACCTTCATCATCAAACATAAATAGAGAAAGATCAAAACCTTTTAATGGTCAGAAGTGGGCAAATTTGTGGGCATTATCTTTCATCTGAAATAACTCTTTTCTGCATTACCTGAGAAGGTCAGTTTTTTGGCCTTGTTTGGCTGAGGTTTAAAAATTTAAGATTTAAAAGGAAATTATGGAAAGATTTTTTTAAAGCCTTATTTCATGCATACATTTTTCATGATTAGAAGTTTATGAAGTGGGAGAAATAAATTATACAAAATTATTAAAAAGAAATAATCTGAATTTAATTGAAATTTAATCATGTTTATATCTATAGTTATTTTATTTTTATGTTAATGCTTTTTTAAGTTTTTTGAAACATAATTTAAGTTACATTGTCAAGTGGAAAAGGTGGACTGTTGAACATATACTTGAATCCTGTAAAAACTCAAATTAAAATAAAGAAAATTATAAGCAAATTAAATGTAGGGATTTTTGAAATATATAGATGATTTCATAGCAAACAATTTTTCATGATATTAATTACTAACACTTATTGCTTATTGGTTAAAGGAAAGTTCAGGCATTTCCTCTATATAAATTAACACATATAATTATCATTGTATTTGTATTTCCTACATTTATAAGTGAAAAAATTGAGGCAAAACATAGTTATGGGATTGGTCCAAGATAACCGTTAAAGCCAATATTTAAATATGTGCTGTTTGTGCTGGTGTAAATACTTTCAGTCACTACATTATGAAGTGGCTCCTTCATATTGAACTTGATTGCATTGAAATGGACACACTATCCCAGTTACAAAAAGTGAATTGATTAAGATTTACTCATAACATGGGCCTGGTCAAACAAGTGATAGCTTTGAACAAGTACATGAAACCATTGCTCTTTCACTGATACACACACACACACACACACACATCACACACACATTTTTTTCCATTTGTTTCTAACAGATTTGTGTTTATATATATTTGTACATGTGTGTATGTACACACATGTTTTTTCAAGGGGTATTGGGAAAATGCTAGAGAAACTGTCAACTAAAAAGAGAAAAACTTTTGGTCCAAAATAATACAATTAAATTGAATAGACCATCTAACAAACAATTATAAACTCAGTTTCAGAATTGTTTTCCAAAGTGAAATGACCACTACGCATCACACCAGGAAGTTAAAAGAAAAAAAAATACTCTAAAAGAAATTTACAATCTAACTGAAGGAAACAAAGCAAAACAAAACAATTGGGAGTATAAGTGATATTTTTAGTACCTGGTAACCTGAATAGAGACATCACTATTTTCTCAGTCCTAGAATTTAAATATAAAAGTTTCCCAACCCTAGCCATTGTTAACCTTGACTGCATTTTAAAGTGTAGGAAATGGTTTTTTAAAAACCCACATATCCTGGCACTGCTCAAATATGCTGATTCACAAATTCTGGGATCTAGTTATTTGTATGTGTGAAAATTTCTGCAGATTGGAGAGACTTTATTTTAGAAATTCCTGTTATGAATAAATCTGTTCATTTTGTTCTTTTTAATGTATTTTATTTCACCCCCACTTCTAAATAATTTAGTCAGATATAAAATTCTTGATTGACAATTATTTTCCTTCAGTCTTTTTAAGATATGATCCAACTGTATTGTAGCTTCCTTTAGCTGTTTTGATTCCTTTGTAGAAAACCCACTGTATCTCTCCAATTGTTTTTAAGAAAAAAGCAACAAAAAACAAAACAAAAATAAAAAACACCTGTCTTTATAAAGTATATTAAATATCAAAAAGGTATTAAAAGTTTACAGCTGAATATAATCCATAAATTGAACCAGTACAACCATCTATGAAGAAATAATGCACTACTGATACCCCAGAACCTCTGATCTCAAGCTCCTTTAGAATTACTAGCTCTTTCCTCTCATTGGTACATATTATTAAGTCTTCTAATAAACTTTATTAGTTTTTTTCCTGCTTTTGGATTTACATAAGAGGGATTATGTAGTACATACTCTTTTGTGTTTGACTTCTTTTGCTCAACATGGTGTTTGCGAGATTTATGTGTTTATGCTGGTGTTGTTTATTCTCACTGCTATAGAGTATTACATTGTGTGAATATGTCAAAATATATTTGTCCATTCTGCTTTTTTTTAATGTTTTTTATTATATTATGTTAGTCACCATACAGTACATCCCTGGTTTCTGATGTAAAGTTCGATGATTCATTAGTTGCATATAACACCCAGTGCACCAAGCAAACACGTGCCCTCCTTACTACCCATCACCAGTCTATCCCATTCCCCCACCCCCCTCCCCTCTGAAGCCCTCAGTTTGTTTCTCAGAGTCCATAGTCTCTCATTCTGCTTTTGATGACATTCGAATTCACAAGAGCAGTTATGAATATCCTAGTACATGTTTTTGTTTTGTTTGGTAATCTATGTATGCAATACTGCTGGGATTATACCTAGGAGTTAAATTTGCTGGATTATAGGTTAGGTATATTTCACCAAAAACATTTCTTAAAGAGTTGTGCCAATTTACACTCTCACCTAGAGTTTATATGGGTTTCACTTGCTTTTTATTCAATTTTTTTAAATTGTTTGTTATTTTTCACCCTTTTCATTTAACCTTTGTGGTATGGTGAGTTCTACCAAATGTGTTTTCTCTTTGCATTCCCCAATGACTAATGTAGTCGAATGTCTTATGCTTATTGGCCATATATTTATCTTCTATTATTGTCTTTTTAACCTACTGAGCCACCAAGGTGCCCCGAGACTGATTTTAAGATCTTCTAATTTCCTTCGTTATTCTGCAGGGGACTGTCGTAGGTAAATGTTCTTTAGCATCCTAAATGTAGAGGCATAGAAGAGCTATATTAATATGCTTATTATGGGTCAAGAATGCAGGGAGGACACAGCAGAGACAGCTTCTCTCTGCTCCAAAATGTCTGGGAGAGACAGCAGAGAAGATTTGAACAACTGAGGCCTGGAATTATTGGGGGACCTCTTCACTTAAGTGTTTGATACCTCAGCTGCCATGACTCTAAGGCAACGTTCAACTTGAACAGTTGAGTGATGCACCTACCTATGGCCTCCCTATGCAGCTCGAGCATCTCATGGCATCCAGCTGAGTTCCAAGAGAGGGGTGTCAGGGAGGGAATCTCCCCAAAACGAATATTTGAAAAGAGGCAGAAGCCATGTGACCTCTTCTGACCAAACTGTGGAAGTTAAGTTGCATCATTTCCTCCACATTCTGTGGTTTACAAACAGATCCCAAGGCCATCCCAGATTCAAGGAAAAGGGAATTCAATTCCTCCTCTTAGAGGGACAATGGTATGGTTGCACTATAGAAAAGTATCTGGAATATGAGACACTGTTGCAGTCATCTTTGTAAAAATATAATTTTTCATAGTTTGGATTTTTAAAAATACATTCTGTTTGGGATGTGTCATGTTTCCTAAATAAGATGATTCATGTTTTTGTTTGTTCGTTTTGCGTTTATCAATCCTAAGTCACTCTCGGTTATTATATTATTTTTTAGTATAGCCTGCCCGTCATTTTCTCTTTTTTCTTCTTTTGGAAATCCAATAAGGCAAGTTTTGGAACATTTTATCATCCGTAATTTTTATCAGCTCCTATTTCTGCTTCTTGTAAAAGTGTGCTACAAATCTGAGTAATTTCTTCAGATCCGCATCCAGTGTCATTTCCTCTCTTGTCATCCATACCCACTTGACTAACTTAGCTCTAGATTCTTATTGGAAAAGATTACATTTGTCAAGTCTAGAAAATGAATTTGACTTGTCATCAAATATACTTGGACTTGTTTCACAACACTTTGTTCTTAAATCACAGCTATGGCTTTACCTTCCATTTCTTTTAACACTTTACATATACCTGTTTGTATTTTATATCTGATTACTTAATACCTTAATTTTTGAGCAGATTAATTGTGCTGTGGTATTGTTTCTACTGATTCTCAGAGTTGCTTCCTTGTGTGTTTGACGATTTAGGATCATGAGGCTTTAAGGTGGGATGTTATCTGTAGAAATCCTGTGGAGCCCACTGTAATGTCTCTTCAGAGAAAAGTTGCTTTTTTAGGTGAAGTCAGATGCTACTGTTGCACGTGATTTTAGGCTAATTTTTAGTTTCTTCGTTTGGGAGTTCCTGTAATATACTCATACCTTAAACTCAAACTCCAAAGCTGCATGAAGGTAGGTCCAAATTTTCAAGTTTTCATGGCTATGTATCCCCCATTCAGTGCCATTAGAAACTTTCTAATCATACCTCTTTCTAAGTGGGCGTATTTTTCCTACTACCCTTGTGGTTTCCTACTACCCTTGTTTTCCACTGGTTTCAGATTTAACCCAACACTTTTTGTAGACCCACGGTACTGTTTCCAATTCTCCAAAAAGTAGTTAAACTGCAAGCCTCTTGGTTCCCATGTCAGAATATACTCCCCAAATAGCTGTAGTTCAGCTACATTTTGCCACCTCTGTTTTCCACTGTCTTCCATTTGGGGGTCAAAGGTGGTTTTTTGTTTGTCTTCTTTTGTTTTTTAACTTATGAGTTCAACCATGTTTTTTAAAAATGTTATATTAAATCCAGACTTGTTGGTTATCACGAATCAGGCTAATTTTTAAGATGTCAAATCTGCTTAGTATCAGCAATAGAAATCCTTATGAGGTCTGTTTCTCCAAACACCTTATAAATGAATAATCTATCTGCATTATTTATAGGGAATCAAGGCCATGGGATTTTATAAATGCTATTCAAACTTCAGTATCGCAAGGTTTTCTTTGAAAATTTATTTTATATATGACTTTTAATCATTAATTTAAGCATTTTGAGATACAAATCTTAAAAATATGAACATGTTTTAAATTTTTCTGAGGACTATTTGAATATCTTCCAGTATGAGTCATTGTGTAGTTAATTATAGGTTATTCATTAAGAAAGCTGAAATTTAATTACAATAATCCTCATAGATCTTACGTGACCAGCGTAGGTGATACTGCTTTGTCACCGTGTATGCTGGACCTACCCCAGTAGCCTTTAGCAAGACCTTTACATTATTTCTAGTGATGATAGCTTGTATTGCAATACCCTAGCATTGACCCTTTCATAAAAGATTTATAAATATTGCCTTGTAAGCAGCCGGCTGATTTGGGTTTCTGGAAACCAGAGAGGACATTTTTGATGGTGGAGACTTGGCTTCAGGAAATCCTTCATCCTCCCTTTTTAACAAACCCATTGACCTTTAGAACCTGGGGCAGTACTAATCCTTTTGGTCTGTCATTTCTTAGCAGGAATTCATGAGAGTTTCTTCTTTCTGGAAAATTTTAGTGGGTAAAATTAGCAGAAGTGCTGAACTTGTATTTTGTATATGTATGCAGAAGCCATAAAGGTATAAATACCTAAAATAAATCTACTAGTTTGCTTCTCACATGAGCAAGGGAATGTCTTATTAAGAGAGAGTTACCTTTTTCTGTGTGCTGCTAATTAGAATCAGGTAACTGCAGAATTAGGGAACATGATAATATTTAATAACTCAGACTGTTCAAGAATGGCGTAAACATGCATGTGAGAGAATAAGATCCCTGACATTCAATATATTAAAAGTATTTTATAATGATAGTTTTTCTTTATAAAGGCGGTCTTGCATTTAGCCAGGGATATACCCGAAACCAGTTCCAGTCTAAAGTCAGGGCATGCATTCATTATTGTATAGCAAAATACCACAATACTTTGCAGCTTAAAACCGGAAGCGTGTATTATTTCACACAGAAATGATTTGCCCCCTCCTAATCTCTTCCATACTTCATAACTAAACACCATCCTGACTTTAAGTTCACTTTTTTTTAGTATTATTTAAATGGAATCACACAGTGTGTGCTCTTTTATGTGTGTCTCTCACCATCTAAATGATTTGTTCCCAGATTTTGCCGTATTTTATTTGTAACACTAGTTCATTCCTTTTACATTTAGACAGTAATGAGTGTGGGAATATACTATCATTGCTTTATTAATTTTAGTGCTGATGGACATTTGGGCTATTTCCCATTTGACACTCTTTGAATTGTGCCGCTTCAAATATTGTTGGACTTATGTTGTGATATGCATATATTTGCATAGATTCTGAGTGTGTTCACCTTTAATACATACTATCAGTATTCTGAAGTGGCTGTACCGAACTCACACCTGCAATAATGTATGAGGATTCCATTTGAGCTTCATCTTCAACAGTAGGTGTGGGTTTCTGTTTTTGTTTTCTTATATTGCTGTTTTTGTGATGTTTTTGTTTTTACTTTGCTGTTCCTGCATGTGTGTGTGTGTATGTAGGTACAAGTGTATGTACGTACAAGCAAATCATGTTGGACATCAAATCGAGTGAAGCGTTCAGCTGTCACCAGCACCAGCTGGCATCTGATTGCAACCACATGAGAATCTGAGTGAAAATTAGCCAGCTGAGCTCAGTCAACCTTCAGAATCATGAAAATAATAAAGTATTATTTAAAGCACTATATCTTGAGGTAGTTTTGTTACACAGGAAAAGATAACTGAAATGACTTCTTACGTATTTAGAATTTTATATCTTCCTGATAGATTGATACTGTTATGATTATTAAATGAAGTTTATTATAACTAATAATTTTCTAAATATAAACTGTATTTTGTCTGACATTAGCATATTATATAACATAAAATATATATATAGTATATAATATTAGTATATAATAGTTTTTTGTTCTGCCTGCTTAGTGTTGGTATATTGCATTTTTTTTTAACTTTTATTAACATTTCTGTATGGGGGTGCCTGGTGGCTCAGTCTGTTAAGCATCTGCCTTTGGCTCAGGTCATGGTCCCAGGGTCCTGGGACCAAGTCCCACATTAGGCTCCCTGCTCAGTGGGGAGTCTGCTTCTCCCTCTCCCTCTGGGGCTCGCCCTGCTTGTGCTCTCTCCCTCGCTCTCTGACAAATGAATAAATAAAATCTTTAAAAATAAGTAAATAAATAAAGTTTCTCTATGTACATATTTGATGTATGTCTCGTAAAAGTACATAGTTGGATTTTGTTCTTTTATCCGATCTGTCGCACTTTGTCTTTTAAATAGTGCATTTAGACTGGGTTCATTAAATTTAATTGTTGCTATATTTTTATTTAAATTAACTATATTTTTACTTGTTTTTCTATTTTTTCTTGTATTCATACACATCTTTTCCTACTTCCTTGCCTTTTTTGGATTAATCCAGTATTTTTATTATTTTCTTTTTTTAATCTTAAAAGCTCATTATGATGCATTACATTATTATTTCTAGAAGTTACTCAGGAGTTTACAACATGCATCCTTAACTTCTTAAAGCTTGGTATAGGTACTTTTAGATCTTTTGTCAGGAAGTGCATTTATTTTGCTTTCCTTTTTAGGCATATTTTGGGTGGGCATAGACTTTTAGGTTGGCAGTTATATTCTATAAATAATATGAAGATGTTATTTTATTATCTTCTAGCTGTAGATTTTATTTTTTCCCTGTCAAAAAATTAGCTGTCAGTTTTTTTTTTTTTAAAGAGATGGTTTTTTTTTTTTATTTTTTTATTTTTTTTAAAGATTTTATTTATTTATGTGACAGAGAGACAGCCAGTGAGAGAGGGAACACAGCAGGGGGAGTGGAAGAGGAAGAAGCAGGCTCACAGCGGAGGAGCCTGATGTGGGACTCGATCCCGGCACGCCGGGATCACGCCCTGAGCCGAAGGCAGACGCTTTAACGACTGCGCTACCCAGGTGCCCCTAGCTGTCAGTTTTATTATAACTTTTTAGAAGATAAAATCCTTTTCCTTTGGATGCTTTAGCACTTTTTTTTTTTTTTGGTCTTTTGTTTTTGTTTTACTCCGATGTGTCTAGATGTAGTTTTCTCTGTATGTATCATTTTGCATTTTATAATTTTTTTTGAATTTGTGGTTTGATCACTGTCATCAATTTTTAAAATTACTTTGACTATCATTACATCAAGTATTACTTCTTTCCGATTTCCCATCTTTTGTTTTTGGGACTCTGATTAAATATTTACTGGACTGTTTCACTAAGTAACATAATTTTCTTTGCAGGTTTTTTGGTATTTTTTTCAACTCTTTTATGTCTCTGTGCTTTGTTCTGGACATTTTCTAATTTATTTTTCAATCCACTAATTCAGCTAAATCTAATCTAATGATAATGCCATGGAATGAGTTCCTAATTTTGTTATATGTATTTTTAAAAAGATTTTACTTATTTATTTGAGAGAGAGCATGAGTGGGGGGTGGGGTAGGGGCAGAGGGAGAGAAAGAAGCAGGCTGCCCACTGAGCAGGGGCCCACTGAGGGGTTTGATCTCAGGACCCTGAGATCATGACCTGAGCAGAAGGCAGACACTCAACTGACTGAGCCACCCAGGTGCCTTTATTGCATGTATTTTTTATTTGTGTATCTTCCACTTGATTATTTTTAAATATTTCAAATTTTTACAGAAGTTATCCATTTTGCCATTTAGATTGTAAAACATTAATTATAGGCAATATGAAATCTGTGTCTGGTATCTATATCTCTTCTGGATCTGTTTAGATTTTTTTTTTCTATTTTTGTTATTTTTTTTTAGTAATTTTCTATTGATTATACAGTATAGCATACAACAAATCGTAGAGTTGATTAGAACTTGATATTGTGACTTTCCCCCAGAGAAAAATTCCTTTCGTGTTTGCCAGGCTGTTGTACAAGGGGCAAATCACCTTAGTCTACTAAAGAATTAAGCTGTTTAAAGTTGAGTTCCAGTTCTTGTATGAACTGATGAACTATTTTGCCTTTATTCCTGAAGTTTATTGTCTCAGGGCACCCAAGTGAACACTTGAAATATTTACCAGACTATCTTTTTGTAGGACTGGGGAGGTAGGGCTATTTGGGTGTGTTCATATGATTACCCAAGAAGCATGAACAATGTCCTGAACCAAGTAGGTAGCTCTCGACCATGGGCACTTTCTCAACAATACTGAGAAATATAATTGAGACACAAATCATCGGAGGAGTGTGAATAAGACTATGTTTTTGTACGTGTTAATTACTATGCATAGTATTAATTTCCATACACAGCATTGTATATATTATGTATTGTATGACCTAAGTGTAAATGCTTTCATATCTTAATTTTATCTTTTCTCCAAAGTTTAACTTTTAAAAAACACATAGAAGAATGCAATTTTGAGTAAAGCTACCTGGAGATAAATTTTTTAAACTATGAAAACGATATTTACATGTAAATAACGTATTTCAAAGCAAATAGTATTTTGGTAATTTTGCTATAATAAAAATTTTAAATTTTAAATAAATTCTTAGCAGAGGTGAAAACTAATTTCCAAAGAAAGATGAAAGGATTGACTGAGGCCATATTTCTTGTTAGAAACAGGTTAGGGTCACTGTTCTTGACAAATATGCTTGACATGCTCTCTACTTAAAGAAAAATGGGGTTATGAGGTATGACTCGTGTGTGTGTGTCTGTGTGCAAGTGTACAGATGTACAGATGTGTATATGTATATAGTACAAGTTAAAGTGAAGCTAGACTTTTGCATACAACAAATAATTAACTATTTATATAAATGTGCTGAAGCTAGTCTTTATCTTTATCATCTTTATCACTGATAAATCCTATACCAGATCAGCCATTTTCTATTTCTAGTTTGAGAAATTTTCCTCATTTGGAAAGTGAGGAGTTTTAAAGGCAGACATATATTCATGTTTACTCATACATTTGGGAAATATATTTGTAGGAATTAATAGATAAGTATAATGTCTCTTTATCATATTAATGCCAGTATTTCTTTATTTCTTTTTTATACAAAATCCCATTTAGGAAAACAGAGGTGAAAACTGATCAAATGATTTTAAAGATGTTAAGTAAAAATATTAAATAGCCGATGTAGATATATATGAATTTTAAATTAAGAGTTCTAGAGAAGGTGTCTCTTTCTCTTTGAAGCTCCTCATTTTCTAAATGAGAGACAGTAAATGGCTCATCTGGTATAAATTTACCATTGGTAGACACAGCACTGGATTTCAGCCCATTTATATAAATTTTTATATAAATAATATAAATTATATAAATTATATAAATATAAATATTTATATAAAATGTATATAAATATTTATATAAAATTTATATATTATATATTATATTATATTAAATATTTATATTAAATTTATATAAATATTTACATAAATTTTATATAAATCTAAAAATGTTATTTGTAGCATACAAAAAGTCAAAATTTACCCTGACTTATTTTTGTGCCTCAAGCGGACTCTAAATTTCTGTATACTAAAGTAGGGAATTACATTGTTACTTTTCCCACTCTTTAAGCAATATTGGAAAAATACTTAGTTGGCAGTATTTTATAAATAGTATCACTGAAATGTATGTAGATATATTTATAGAAATAGAAATGTAACTGTGACTCCATAGAAATATAACTATGTAGAAATATAACTATAGAAATATAACAAGAACTTTACCCTAAAAATTTATGTAATATAAATTCCATAGAGGTTACATAGAAGCTTTTGAAGACTTTCCAAATTTTTATTTGTGACCAAATTGAACATTCATGTAACCTAACATAGTGCTTTCCAATTGTCAGTCTAATACTTGCCTTAGGAAGGCATGGATATAAATCTCTACTGAGAGTACAACGAAATATGTTACAATGGGAAAAAAATGTAGTATTAACCCAAAATTATATTTGGCAGTCACCACAGCCAAATCCACAAATAGAACTCTTTGGAATATCAAAGGTAACAATTGGTGTATATTCTATTGCCTGGGTCATATACAAGGATTTTGCAGTTAATTTGAGGTTGTACATACTGATTTCAAAAGGGGAGAATCAGGGCTTAGTTATTTCCTTTTTGAGAGTTTGGCTTTCTTATGTATTCCATTATATGGGAGGGGGGAATCTCTCTTTTAAGTGATGTTATAATTTATACTCATTTCCATTGCAGATTCAAAAGTAATATTTTTCATGACTAAGGTCAGGAAAAAACTCTAAGCTCTGTGATGTATTTTAGTATAATAGTTTATCTAGTGAATATTCTTAATGTTTATAAAGGGTAATTTACCTGTCAATCCAGCACTACACTGGCATACAAATTAGAGCCTGTAAAGGAAATATTTAAGCATAGAAACAGCAGGAAAATTGAAGAAGAGTAGGCAGCCTCCAGAAATGGTGCCATTGTATTTTCTCATTAAATGGAAACATTTATTCAAAGTCAAAAGATGGTATAGTACACAATATTCCACTGTCTTGCAATATTTACTAAAATATGTGTAGCCCATGGACATTGATTTCAACTATATGGTTCACAATGATATCTAGATGATTACATTTAAAACATTAATCTTTTACTTCATGATCATAACTGAATTTTGTAACTGTTAATGATTCATCTTGCCCTCAATTTGGCCAGGTTACTAGCTCCAGAATGTAAACACCAATATACCTGTATCCATTCAGTCCTTTCTTTCCCCCAATTCTTTAACAAGGCGCTACTGTTTTATATACTGATATTATAAATCTATCCCAACTTTATTCTGAAACCAATCTAAGTGTGGTCTAGCTGTCACACAAGTAGAAAATCAGGATAATTAGAAGATCATCGGTTTCAGGTCCCATCTAATAATCAAAAGTACTTTGTTTTCACTTAGTCATAATTACATATAACTCTAATAACATCTGGAAAAGCTTAAGTAAGATTTGATTAATTAAGAGAAAAATTCTAATTTGAATAAGTTTGCTTATTTCTCTTCTTGTTTTTAAAAATTCAAACAAAGTACTGTATTTAAAATTCAAACATACATATATTTTTAGGGAAAAGAATTCATTCCTGATATTTTATGCCATTAACAGCTGGCAGTGAATTTATCTATGCATATTATTCATATGAAGTAATGAAAAAATCCAATAGCCAAATATCGAAGTAGCATTTATTTTTATCGACTTAGACTACAATGTGTTATGTTATATGCAATCATTCCCTTGCAATATACAGTCCAAATCACTGAAGACAAATTTTCTTCGCTACATAGTCCATATGAATTCCTCATTTGATTTGTTAGTTTTGGCAGCATCTGTGTTTTTACAGGTCAACACATAAAGAATGCACTGCAACCTTAATGCCTCTAAAGGGACCTCCTTTCCCCTTTGTATAATCACTAGCATTTTTGGAAGGTTGAGCAGACATTCATCCAGTGTGCAGCACTGAGCATTTCAGGAATGTACTTGCAGCTGAAACAATTATACAGTACCATGGAGAGATGTGACAATAGAGATAATCACTCTCTCAAGGCTATAATGTGTTCTTTGTATGCACGGTTACAAGTCAGGGTGCCAGAGAAGAACGCTAGGGCTGACACACAGGGCACCTGCCATTACAAACACATAAAAGGATGTGGAAGTGTTTCAACATGATCTAGTAAATGGATGGTACAGCTTTTTCATCAAGTTTAAATCTAATTGCTTTAGCCCTTGTCACACTGATGGCAACACTGTTCCTGTTACTGCTGATTCAGAAACAATGCTGCTGTGTCCATTATGGCAGTTCTTCAATCTAAAATGAAACACTCTCTGTATACCTTTATAGGATGGGTATGCAAAGAATAGCCAGTTAGAAAACACATGGGAATCTTTCTCTATGTCTTAAAGAATATTTGAAGCACTAATAAGCCTTAAAACTCAATAAAATACACTCAAAATATATTGAGTCAGGAAGGTAGCAAACATGTCAAAGGAAATGACACTCAACATGCAGTATTCTTTTTGGAAAATATTTATGACTTCTTTTTTTTCACTAATGGATACACTTTCTCTCTGTGATTCATTTTATCCACCAGTAAAGGGAATTTGACAAATGTATTGACTTAAGGAAACTAGTAAATGAGTTTCTAATTTAACAGTAGCCAACTTTCTATCAAAGTGGACATAGAATAGCAGATCCTACTCTACTCTTTTCATTCAATCAGTTATTAATTGAACCAAGCATGTATGCATTTGGCATATACTTATGGGGTATGTATACTGTGCTAAGCAATATGATAGGCATGCTGTTTATAGCCAGGGCTTATACAGCAACCATTGTTCCTGCTTTGATAGGAGTGGTAATTAATTGGAAATTATTACCAACTACTTTTTGCAAAACATGTTGCAGAGATTGGCAGGAAGACATCCTTTCTTTTGTAGGTGTATATAGAAATTCAGGGAACTATTTGTTTTTGTTATGACAATAAGAGAGTTAATAAATTACTGGTGACCAGAAATATTTAAACAAAAAAAATGAATTTCTTGTCTATTGTCACTGCTGGGAAAACTGCCACCTGGAATGGGAATGGAGTGGGAAGATATATTCCTAACACTAAAATAGGATCATTAAATTCCTTTCCCCCGAATGTCCATGGAGATAATTTTAGAAATTTGTTCAGGTATACTTGAATTTATACTATTACTATTTATTGGGCATTAATAAGATTTTGTGAGTTGGCACCAGTATATAATCATTTCTGCAATTATAAGCTTCCTTAGTTCTAAATAATTGACTCACATAAGGCTCTTGGAACACAATTCCATTTGCAAGTTGAATATTATCTGCTTTTTCACTCATGGTGAAGAGCTTATCTTAAAAAAAAAATCATGCAATTACATGGACAGGGATCCAACTCTTCTACAGAAAGAAGAAATAATTGCCACCCTATTCCCTATCTTATAAGTGTTATTTTTTGTTAATAATAAACAGATAACTTTTATAGAAAACTAATAAAAAGGGTATAGGGAATCATGATGTAATGTGTTAAATTAAACATTAACGCAAGGGTTCTGAATAGAAGGAATATCCAAATCCATATAAACATGTGTTTTCATATAGAATAATCAATAATCATAAAGATGGTATTTTCCTTAATAAAACATTTTTGTTATATTTGTATTCTAAATAAGATATGACAAGAAACAGTCTGTAAGTCTTCTCTTTATTTCATTGTGTGTGACTTGATTTCTGTATAACCAAGAAATATTTTTAGAGTTTTATTTCATAAAACACTGTTTTTCAATGATTTATTTAAAATATATTTTAGTCTCTTGTTTGTGAATTGAAGAGCACTAAGAACCTTGGAGATAGTCTTAAGGGGGTTCAATCAGAAGTAAATCATAATTTTAAGGGATTTACAATGTCGTTGATGAGAAAAGAGAAAAAGTGGCAAGAACTTCCTCTCACCAAATTCTAATTTCAAATCATCTTCTCATGTGAAGTCTTCTGATTTTTGAACTTGAAACATTGAAATCTAGATTTGAAGATTCTCAGCAAGAATTATTTAGAAAGAAATTACTGTTATGGTTCTCAAGTCGAGAGTGTGGAAATGTTATATACCTTAAGAGCCAAAAGGTTATGATCTTGATAAACTGACTCCCCAGAGCTTATCTCTTTGGGACTCTCTTGCGTCTCTGGTGTGGAAATTCTGCTCCTCTTTCCCAACTGGTGATAATAACTTGTCTCTCTCCACCACTCAACATACTTGAGAAAAGCTTATTTTAGCACTCTTCTAGTCCTGGCTGATTCTTTCCAAGTCTGTGGAAGAATTAATGTGAACTCTGGCTTTACACCATCCTCTCCAATTTGTCTCCTCCACATCCTTGATTTTATAACCTGATGCTGCTCACTCAGGTAATTATGTTTGCCTGGCCTTTGGTTTTTTCCTCATATTTGATTAAAATGACCTTTGAACAATGACCTGAAAAGAGTTCTATTTCTGTCCAAACTTTCATTCAACTTCCATATATTGTTTATTTTCAGTTGGGTCTTGCTGGCTTTCAGAGTGTGTCGTGACTGATAAATTCTGGAAACAGCTTATGAAACCATATGAAAGGTCTAGGTAATATGATATTGGAGTTCAGAAGAAGTAAATCTCCTTTCTAGTTGACAGCTTCATGGAGGAGTTGACATTGGGTTACATCCTGAGAGATAGATAGGGTTTGAATCTGTATAATTAGAGAAGATTTCTTCATAGACGAAAGCAAATATATCTATATATATAACAACACATAGATATATAACCTCTCACTGCAAACAAGATTAAATAGGGCTTTAAATGGCCGCTCTGTGGAGCAGTGAGAAGACATGCTTGATAGTAAATGGATATGAACTACATAGATTTGCTCCACACACTTGAGCGTATAAATAGAACATCAGCTATTTTTCCTTTTTTTTTTTCTTAAACGCAACAGTTGAATGTCTATCCATTAGTCTTATTTACAAAGAATATAGTATGCAGTATGCTTCCTTTGGAGGCTCCTTTCTTCTTATTTGGCCAAACTCATCTGGCTCAAATATAGAGAGGGTAGGGAAAGCTAATTCAATGGTTTTCAAACCTCACCATACATAAGGTTAATTTGAATTTTTAGTTAACAATTCCCAAGTTCTTTTTCCAGAGTTCTGATGTAGGTGACAGGTCTGATACAAGAAATTTGTAGATTACGCAGTATTGGGTATGCTGGACTCTTTGGTTTACCATGACTGCTGTTAAAGATCAGTCCTGCACTATCCCAAAGAAGTTTCCACCCCGCATTGACACCTTTGCTTTTCCAGATTCAGGCATTATATGCTGTGGGAGTTTTCTTTTGGAGTCCAAAAACATTCTTAGCATACCTGTATGTATCTACATGTTCAATCTGCTCAACATTATTCCACATTGCTGGGCCAGGAAGGATATCCAACTATGTCCTTTTATAGAATTTGACACTCCTGGGTACCTTGAGATACTTCTCTGAGTTGCTGTTGCCTCAAATCCAAAAACTTCTCATCTCCTGGTGAATGCCTTTTTTCAAGGACCTATCTTAGTTGTGCAGATGTTTTCTTTTAGCCAGTGACCTGTTCTGTATCAGAAAGTAGTGAGTAACGGATGTTTAAATCACTGAAAATGACAATTAAATGCTAAAACTGCTACTAACAACCATAACTACAACCACAAAGTTTATCTTACAACCTTCTTTTGAGATAAGAAATGCCTATTTGCTATATTAACCTAACCAATAAGGCCATTTGCATGGTTGCAGGAATCAGCTCTAGACTTTGTTTTTTAACCTGTATGACATATTGTGTGTGTGTGTGTGTGTGTGTGTGTGTGTGTGTGTGCATTAGTAATTCCTTTCTCATTAGGCTCATTTTATTCTGGGAAGGAGACAACAGTGAAGAAATAAATAAGGCACCCTCTTCCTCTTTTTCTCATCTCAACATTTTTTTCTCACAGACAGAATTCTGTGATAGATAATAGATGTTACGATTTATCAAAACTATAAGTGTTGAAATATAATTCCTGGATTTAAAGTTTTTATTTGTGGCACCTGGGTGGCTCATTTGGTTAAGCATCTGACTTTGGCTCAGGTTATGATCTCAGAGTCCTGGGATCAAGACCCATCTCAAGCAGAGCCCAAGCCCAGCTCTCAGGTGGAAGTCTGCTTTTCCCTCTCCCTCCCCCCTCCCCCTGCTCATGCTCTCGCACTCTCTCAAATAAATAAACAAATAAAAGTTTTTATTTTGTTTCTGATTTTTACCAATCTTTTTAAAACTAGGAATTATGACAGAGCTAGGATGATAGGACCAGGACCTACAAATTCTTTGTAGCATTTCTTAGGAGGAGGCAGGGATCCATACAGCACAAAAGAGGATTTTCCTAAAACTGCTATGGGGACCTGTGCTCTTATATTACATAAAATGTTATTTTACAACCATGATGCTTGTCCCATTCTGAGGAGAAAAAACAATTTTATTTCTAAATTACTGCGTCTGCTCTATTGTAGTTTAGTTTTATAGTTTGTAGTTCAACTAAAAATTTTTATATGAAATTTCCAAAATATTTTGGGAGTGTTGCAGTCTGCAAGGGAAAAGCTAGAAGATGACAGAGGTTTTTTTGAGAGATACATTTGTGATTCACTTCTCAAATATAGTTCCTCAGTCAGTTGTTCTTTAGGAAATAAACAAGGGGCTATGTTTTTGAAAAGCTTTTAAGGCAATTTCATGACAGTTTCATGATTTTCAATGAATAAAACACCAAGTTGGGCTTTTACATGCTATAAATGATGTGTTTATTTGTGAACATATCCCATGGCTACCTTTTCCTGAAAGGTACGTTATTTAAGGATTCAGAGTTACCTTCTCAGAAAAGACATTTTAAAGCCCTAGTGCATTGTTTCTTTGGAAGAAAACACTTTTATTAGTGTCTAAAATAGCATCTTAAGATTTATATAGAATTTATAAAAAATATATGACTTTTTGAACATCAATTGAATCAGACTCTTCTCTTTTGTCCTTGTGGAGTTTTACACCTTCACATGGCAGTTGTGACCTGAAAGGATGTGATAAAAATAAAGAGAGTCTTCTCCTCACTGCAAGTCATATATTCCATTTTTCAACTTTTCATGTGTTTATCACATTCCAGAATTGAAATCTTTCTGGACAACAAGATTCTTCATTTTTCTGAGGAATTACAATTCAAAAGGAAGCAAGACGAAAAGCACATCTCAAAACTTATTTTGGAAGTTTACAAAATGCAAAAGTGAACAAACCTTTAAAAACAACTTCCAAGGATGTTGAAAGTTAAACTAAATAAGTGATAATTTTCATGAAACATCTTTACCACTTTATGATTGGCATGTTTAAATAATTCATTTTGAGGTGGGGGAAAGCACCAAAACTTCCATACATATTATTTATTCAAAATAAGATAATTACTGAGGAGAGACAGTTGCAAAATCCATCACCTCATCAAGTAGTATAGAACTCTTACGTATTCCCAACAGATACATCACCATGTGATCAGATCGCTAATAAAACTTATTCTGTTGCCCACAGAAATATTTATGAATAAAAATGAACAAAAAAAAATAACCCTGAAAGTTCTAACAATAAAACTAATGCTAAATCTGTTGCTAAAATTAGAAAGGAACGGTCACATAATACAAAACCCATTGTGTTGCATTGAGAACACTATTTAGTGTTTAAGCTTATTGTGTTATGTGAAAGAGAACAAAAACCTGCTAACCTTAGAAATGCTAAAAGATTCTTATAACGTTACTCACTGTCTCAGAGATAAGAATTTCTGCCAGTGAAAGTTCCTAGCCACTATCCTTTTACAACAAAGTTGCCTTTTGAGGTAGACAGAAAATTCTTGGACCATCTGAAGAACGCTCATTGCAGTTTGATGGGAGGATAATTCAGTGAGGTCTTCATAAATAAAGCTCCAGTGGTAGAGAAACGTGTTTTGGTAACTGACATATTTGACAGTGTATATTTCAGTGTATCCCTTCTTAAAAGTAAAATAAATAATCAGGAGTAAGAGCAGGTCTTACACCATTCAAGGTAGATGCAGTTCCTCTGTGATTTGTAGGTAGAACAAATAGATTAGAAAGTGTGAATCAACTAGTCCTCCAGCTCTAAACATGAGAAGCCATTTGCTTTTGTTCATTTTGTGTTGTTTATTTTGTATCTTTATTTTCTCAGCTCTTTCACAGAAATGAGAGAGCCCAAGACAAAACCAGGCCTACTGTGTGTTGACAAACATGGGGTCAGAAAATTCTTCTCCCAGTCAAAAAAAGAGATTAATCATGGGCCTGAAATAAGGGATTCAGCATAAGGGAAGGTGAAGCAATGTGAAATACTCAAAGAAAAGAAAGAAACAAAAGAAAAGCTGAAAACACACAGAAACCAAATTATACAAACAGTACACCAAAATGAAAAGTGAACTGTAGGGGGAAAAGAGGAAAAACTATACTTACAGTAAATTGTATATCCATGATAGATTCAAAACAAGTAAAAATAATGCAGGGAAACTGTATTAGTTGTGAGATGGAAAAAAACAAACAAACTGAAATTTTTCTAGATTATAGGTAAAAAAAAAACACAAGGATGTAGAAATGATAATAATGAACTCACACACATTGAATTTAAACAACAGAGCTTCAACAAGTCAGATCTAAGACAAACAGAAAAGAACAGTTGAGAGAAACAAACGTCATGTGCCATGCCCTGTTCCAATAACTTTACAGAAAGTAATTTAATGCTCACAAGACTGTGAGGTAGTTACAGTCTTGATATTTACTTTATAAATTAAGGCACTAAAAATTACCCAAAGAAGTTAAGTAATGCAAAACTAATTAGTAGAGTCGGGTTTTAACCCAAGCTTGAGCACCAGCCTATTTCAAATATGTTCTGTTGATAAAGATGTATTTTTGTATTTAAAAATTGTATAGATGAACAAAGATTAGGTAGCCACAGTAAAAACCTGAAAAGTGCACTAAAAATGAGTGCAATGTGAAAAGTATGAAAATTCTCTTCTTTAAGTTTTCTGAAGTTTTCTTTTTCCATGTATTATTTTCCCCAGGTGCACATGGGTGTATATGCACAGCTATGTATATGTATGTGTACATGTGTGAGTATGCGCATATAATGAATGCATGTGTATATGTGTGTGACAGAGAGAGAGAGAAAGAGAAAGCGATATTCATAAGAGAAAGTTAGAGAAAATGTTTTCTCATCTATTTCTCTGGCCCCATGACAGGGCCCTTTTACACTCAGAATAAAGACTGACTAACAATAAGGAAAATTTTCCTTGTGCCATGCTCAAAAGATGGAGACCTCCCTCTTATAAAAGCTAATGCAAATAAAGCACCTAGAATATTTGTTAACAAAAACAAAAACTAACTGAATCATTCACTGAACCAGTGACTCACATCCTTATAAAATACAATTATTTTAAGCTTTTAATTATTTATTTTTTTAAAAAATAGAATTCTTTTTAAATATGTGTTTTCTTGTTAGAGATTTTGGGATCATTGTAGAGTGCTGCTTTGATCATTTTATTTTAAAATGGTTAGTATATTCGGGAATAAATAGAGAAATTAGTAGGTTATCAAACGTTGTGTATCTGTGAATTATTATTGAGGACCATATTCAACACTAACTTAAGTGAGAGACTTATATTTTGGAATCTCAGCAGATTTGGGTTCAAATCTTGAATTTGATATCGTCAGGATGATATTTAGTCATGGAATTTAATATCCTTGGGCCTTAGTTTTCTCTTTTGTAAAAAAGTATAATATTGGCTCACAATGTAATAGTTGTAAAGAATATATTTGAAAACTTTTACATTTTTTAAAGATACTCTTTTAGGACTATATCAGGCATAGATCCAACAAATGCATCTAGAACCAGACACTATCTGAAGTAATTTTTGTATATTACATACTTACAATAACCTTATAAAATAGTTTCTATTATCATTATTTTACAGTTCAGAAAATTGAAGGAGAAGGAGGTTTAGTAACTTGTCCAGAGTCATTTACTCAATTCAACTCAGATCTGAATTTGTGCTGCTAATCAGTTCCTTATACAACTCTCCCTAATTGTTTCTTGAAGGGGCAAAAAAACGTGAGGTTGCACGACTATCAGGGACAAAGAGGATGCTTCCATGTCTGCTCAGCCCCTGTGACTGAGAACCGGGTGGGAACCAGGACGTCACAGCAGAGAACTACTGTGACAAGGAGGAAGATTCATGAAGAAATGACTAGGGAAGTTCCCCCTCACAACCACCCACATTCAAGTTTGTTGGCAACATTAATTGACTTGAAAAGTCCTAAATGGAATTCACTAAATTTAGCATGCATTGATTATAACTGCAGATTGGACTTTGGAGCCTGAGGTTAGTAGTTACTTGCTCTAGTTTTTGTTACCAGGACTCCGTATTCTTGCCTAACCACATCTGGGGTAAAGACTGTGCCCCAAGGGTGGGGTTGTGTGGAGGAAGGAAACCCTCAAACTTTTGGCTACACTTGCTTGAAATTTAGTTTCAGCAGCACGGAGGTGGGAGCAGTAAGAAATGCTTGTTGTGTGTCCTTCCCAGAGAGATGCCTGTAGTCATAATCTGAGAGCAGGGGAGAGAGTCTTGTCTTCTTGAATAGATGAAGCCAGGCAGGGGAAAGAGAGCAGGTCTTGGCTCAAGTGTCCCAGATTCTCTTTCCTTACTGAGATTTATAGATTTTCTTGAATAAATGTTTCTTCATTTGCTAAATACCCTCCTAAATTTTCACCATTTCTAGTCATTTTGCTGGGGAGTGTATGCAGAGCTCCTTATGCCACCATTCTAGAAGTGGATTCTTTCCCCATATTCTGCATGTGGGAAAAGGGAGAGAGCTCTCATAAACTCCTTCCTCAAAGTATATAATCAATTGGAGAATTTTTAAAAGATTGATAGTCTTACTACCAGTTTATGAACATCATGCTTTAAAAATGAGGAAGACATTTGATTGTCTCTGACTCTTGGTCCATCTATTTTCTCTGTGTTTCGGAAATTGTTGAGTGCTTCGGGCAGCGTCATTTCAACATAAATTGGAGTTTCTTTTTGGAATCATGGCAATCTTTGATAAAACTGCAAGTAGTTTTGTTTATTCAGCAGGATCACTGAAAATGTGGGTTCTGCAGAAGTCCTACTATAAAATATTCAGGATAATGTATTCTCTTTCACTTCTGTATCTCTGTAGCATCTGAATAATAGTGACAATGATGGTTGGTTCTATTGGTGTTATAGAGAAAATACGGAGCTTTAGCTGTAAGTTATCATGTTATGAAACATTGTGGTGTACGTATTGGTTTAATAAGTAGTAGTCACTACTTCTACAGCGATGGAAACATTTAGCCTTTGCTTGGTGATGCACTTGATGTTTTAGTCTATCCCACTGGACTTGACACGGCAGCACAACTCCCTACTTAAATGAACAGGAATAAATGCGATTTTTCCAGATTCACACACTTTAAACAATTGCATACAGGGGATGCATCATCCTTTGTTTCTTACTTGTTTTCCTTTACTCTTGGGTTAGGAATGCTGAATTTTTAATGGGATTTATGGGTTTTTGTTTTTGTTTTTACTTTGAATGATAGGAGAAGATCAATTGAGAATAATTTGGTTTGATTTTAATTTACCATTGTAAGATTAAACTTTCAAGAAGTTCTCTTGAGTAATTTTGAATTTGTTAAAATATTAATCTACAATTTAGATGAAAAGAACTGTCCATAATCCTCTATGCTGTGGAATAAAGTATCCATTGTTTGAAAGGGATATGTAGATGTTTTGTAAGCCTGTTGATAATTTTATGTATACTAAAATGACAGCTTTATTTTGAGCTTGAAAAAGAAAAACTTACTAGAATAGTTGTAGGTATTTTAAAAGGAAAATCCATCAAGCTAATTTGAATAGATTAGAAATTGTACTTACGGTGTTCTATGTTTTAGGTAAATAGATAACTAGGCTGTGTCCCTTTTTTCTGTTGTTTCCATGGATAGAGACAAATACCAGATGTTGATAAAGATGTCTAAAGTAACATAGTTCTAAAAATTGAAAGCTTAGAGTAGCTTTCTCCCACTGAGCTGTGATCCTAAAGAATGAAATCTGGAAGCTAGACCAAACATTTGTGACTAACACCAAAATGACGTGAGATGATGTGGGCTTTATGTAAATCTTCAACAGGTATGGAATTGGTAGCTTTAACGGTGGTGAATTTTCTTCACTCTCAGTATTAAATGTAGTAAGTTGGATTCCTACATTCAATGAGAACTATAGAAGATGTTGTTTAAGTCCCTTTACTTAAGATCTCATGAAATGTGATTTATATTACTCAAATCTAAATAAGTTATCACAAAGTTAATTAATTGAAAATTATCATTAATTATCATATGTAAACATGATTTGCAACAATGTGTGAGAAGTGCTTTCTATATATTATTTCATTCAGTTATTGCAATTGAGAAAACTGAGTATCAAAAGAGTTAAGAATTCACCAAATTAGGTTTGGTACAAGTTTGGATTAGAATCCAGGATTGTATAATTAAACAACAACAGCAACAACAACAACAACGAACAAACTGAATTCTTAATTTCTGTTGTTTTACCTTGATCAAACTTGAGGGAAGCTTGTGTAAAATTCATATATAAGAGTAAAAACCCTAAAGGAAATCAAGAAAGGTAGATTTGGGGTGAATGAAGAGTAACCATGTGGCCAATTCACCCTTAGAAAAGATGGATCCAATATCATTTGAAGTATGGACTTGGGTCAATTCCAGCATCCTTGAAACTTAGTTTCCTCCTCCTGCACACAAGACTTCTGTTTGCAGACCAATGACATAGTTCAAGTGTTATTAAGTATTAAGTAATGAAGAAAATACACTGATTATCTCTGAGACCCCTGGAGTGAAAGACCAGGCATTTGTCTCCAGTAAGATGTTGCGATGTGTTTGCCCTTTTGTAGGTGGTAAGAAAATGTCGAACTATTATTTAATCCTTTCTTTTCTTCTTTTACTCCTGTCCTTCTTTAGAAATAAATTTTTCTAGAGAGTGTGTGTTAAAGTCACAGTGATGTCTGCAGTAGAGGAAGAAAATAAGATACGGGAGTGAAATGCAATTAAGTTCTAATGAAAGAAAAAAAAAGAACATTACAACTATGGTTTTAAAACCTGCTATTTCATTAAATGTTAACAACACACTATTTTAAACGTCAAATATGATATTGTGAAAAAGCAGAAGAGATATGCTAATTCTGGTCAATAATGATTGAGGGCAAAAGGTCAATACAGTATAATAAAGCAATTATATAGCAAAGTAAAGCAATATATGAAGAGTTTCTTGAGTAAAGTGTGAACTGGAGATACACTATGGGAGAAATGGTGTTTAATAACACCTTGAAAGCAAGAGGAGGGCTGACAATTGCTTTGTAGTTGAATAATAAAATGGCTGTCTAGGGGTATGATCAGCAAACAATTTATTATTGTTAACTGGCAGCAGATATTTCTGATCTGACAATTATCTATTTAGTAAATTCTTGCTTTTCATGTCAAGAAGGAAACAAAGGGGAGGCATATCTACATATCCTCATTTTGAGAAAAGTGAGGTGATTAGAATTTACCTGACTTAATAAAGGTCACCAATGCTATAAGGGAACATGGATAAGAATGTGGATCATGCTTAATTGTCCTGGTCATGTCATCTCTCAGTCCAGAGGGAAGGTAAGCAAAATGTCTGCCACAATCATAATGCTCTTTAGGTGAGGGCCATCTTACCTTGGCACAGGAATCTAACATAATGGTTAAAGTACCACCTGGAGTCAGAAGATTTGAATTCTTCTGTAAGTTACGTGCTTAGTGATATCAGGCAAGATTTTTGAGGGTGTTTGTTTTTTTCCTTCTGTCACATCTAAGAGGGTTGTAGATACATTTACTTTAAACTGTGTGTGTAAATATTTGGCAAAACACCAGTATATTTTAAATTTTCAGTAAAGAATAAGTTATTTCTACTACTGGTTTTATTTACATTTTTCAACCTCCTGGTAATGGTAATTTTGTTTAAATGATATCTGATTCATCTATACTTTTTAATAGGTGCTTAAAAATATCTGTTGAATGAATGGATGTGTAGGTGGAATTTACTTTAAATCATATTATAAACAGAAAAAATGTGTAACATTGTATATGTAAAATTTAAATTCTCATTTTTTTCAGAACGTGTATCTCTAGTGCAGAGCCCCAGTAATATATTTAATCTTTTTGCTCAGAGTTTTTCTTTCTTTTTTTCTCTTTTGCTCAGATTTTTCTATACTACATAGAGTCCTAAACAGTTTATGGATTAGTAAATTTGAAATCCTACTAATAGAACGATGCCTTCCATGGGATGAAATTGACTCCATATTTGGTCCCTTATATATACATGATATTGAAGCTCTATTAGCTTCCCTTTTTAAATTCAGTCTTCTATTATTTCAAAGATATGTCATTGTTCAATTATTCTATGACACTTTTTCCAGGCAATAAAAAATGTTTTTGTTCTTGTTATATGAACAACGTATTTGGGAGAAATCAACACGTATAAGTTTATTAGTCCACACGCTTCACCTTCCAAACTAGCTGCTCAGCGAAAGACTTTAATAAAACAAATAGCATATTATATATAAATAATATGTAATATTATTATATAGCATATTATATATAGCATCTATCTATGAATAGCATATTATTTATAAATAATGTGTAATATATATGTATACATAATTTTCAGAAGTGAAATTTGATATAATTCACCAACTTCCTCATGGTATTTTCTTTTTTCATCTTGTAACCTAGACTGGTGTTCATTTGGATAAATTTAGAAAGCTAATACCTCATTTTATGCAAGAGAGGTGTAAGATTAAGTAGAGTAAAAACCTTGCTAATTATCACTTCTCTGATCTACACACCTGATACTTCTTGCCAGAAGTTTTTAGCAAATATTAAAAAGAGGTCACATAGCAAAGCATTATTTTTATGTTATCACAATTAAGTAGAAATTTGAAAAAAATGTATGCACTTAGCATTTCAGTAAATGCTACTGACTGAGTATAATGTCAAGAAATTAATTAAGAAATGTTTTTTCAATATTTCATATTCTTCCTCCTTTTTCCATTACAAATACATTTCCTTATTTAGTCCCCAAACTTTCTGTAGGGCTTTCTAAATAGTCATTTTAGGACGACATCCTACCATAACCTTCAAGAAACTTGATGTGAGGATTGCTTACAGGCTGCTCTGCCTCCAGTTTTATCTTTGGCAACAAAATGTTTAAACAGAAAAAAATAGGGTGAAATATAGATATTCATTGGATAGTGGGGAAAGGATATAGGCCTTTAGAACACCAAGTTCTACTTTCTCTTCTATTACAAGCAACTTCATTTTATTTGCCTGGATACTTGCCTCAGTATTTTTAAAACTACAATTTTTTAAAATATTTTGTTTACTTATTTTAGAGAGGGAGAGAGCACTAGACTGTGGGGAGGAGCAGAGGGAGAGGAACACACAGACTCTGCATTCAGCCGGGAGCCGGATCCCAAGACTTTGAGATCACAACCTGAGCCGAAATCAAGTCGGACACTCAACCACTGAGCCACCCAGGCGCCCCTAAAAATGTAATTTTTTGTTGCAAAGTACATCACACATGGAGAAAAGTGATTAAAATACAAATTTTATCTCAGTAACTTACTACGAAATAAATGTAGAGGCAAGGTCAGCTTCACGGGTTTTGCCACGCTCTTAGGAGGTCCTATGCTTAGTTAATGTCATACTGTCAGTCTTGAAATTCATAATAGCTTTTGAACAAAGAGCCCCAAATTTTCATTCTGCACCGGGCCCCACAAATTATGTAGCCAGCCCTGTACACAGGTGAGTAAATAAAATAACCGCCAGCAGCTCCGAAGCCCCCTTTGTGTTTCTATTGCTCTTAAGATCTTAACGTTTTCCAATTTCCATTACAACTGTGTTTTTTTTTTTTTTTTTGACCTACTGTTACTTCAGCAGCATGTATTAAAATGCTTGGATATTTTTAATTAAATTTCATTATTGCTTTCTAGTTAATTGCACAAATGTACAATTTGAATTGTATATTGGACTTTCCGTTTGTTCAGGCATACGGTCAACTCTAGCAATGTTTTAGCGCACGCTTGTAGAGAATGTACAATCTACGGCTGTGAGATGCCGTGTTCAGCATGTATCAGTGTAGTCGGATTTGTTAAACGTAATTTCAAAGTTTAATATGCTTTCTTATTTTTAGTGTTCTATCAATTCTTAAGATGGCCCT
Source organism: Ursus arctos (assembly GCF_023065955.2). Lineage (NCBI taxonomy): Eukaryota > Metazoa > Chordata > Mammalia > Carnivora > Ursidae > Ursus > Ursus arctos. The sequence goes on from NW_026622775.1 coordinate 24,784,982, forward strand.
GTTAAAATCTACTACGATTGTGACTTTTTCCATTTTTTAAATTTTTAGTTTTGGCAATATTGCTTTATATTCTTTGTGAACGTATTATTAGGTAACAGCTATATAATTGTTACATATTCCAAATAAAATGAACTTTTACCATTATACTTTATCACTCCTTGGGAATATTTGTTTTAAAAGCAATACTGTCTCATATTAATAAAACTATATGTATTTTTGGTTAGTGTTTGAAGCATTCTATTTCTTCCTTTTACAATCAAACTATCTGTGTTGTTATATGTTGACAAGGATCTTGTTTTTTTTAAATATTTATTTATTTTTTTAAAAGAGAGAGAGCTAGAGAGAGCAAGCAGGAGAAGGGACAGAGGGAGAGAATATCCAAGCAGATTCCAGCTGAGCGCAGAGACTGATGTGGGGCTCATCTCATGAGCCATGAGATCAGGACCCAAGCCAAATCCAAGAGTCAGATGCTTAACCGACTGAGCTACCCAGGTGCCCCTGTTGTTATGAATCTTAATAAGCATAATATAATTTGGCTTTGCTTTTATCTATTCCACCATTCTTTAATCTTACAATGAATTGAAAAGTCCATTTACCTTTAACGTAGTTACAATTTTGTTTCAAAATCTATTGACTTACAGTTTGCTTTCTGCTTCTCCATATTATACTATTTTTACTCTCCTTCCTCACATTACTGTCAATGATTGGGTTATCATCATTGTCTCTCTCCTCTTAACCTGGTACGTATACCCTCTCTCACTCTTCTTTAGTGATTGCGCTAGTAACGAAATTAGGAATCTTCCAGCCATCAACATCTCAGATACTGGCATTTTGCCCCTTTCATGCAATGCAAGGATTTATAAGGGCATTCCTTACTTACAATCTAGTGTTAGTATATGTATTTTGAGCTCCTATTATTAATGTTAATGTTTGTCCATCTATATATTTACCCTTCTGTTTTATCTTTATTCCTTTAGTCTTAGAACTTTTACTTGGGAATATTCCCTTTGCTTAAAGTGTGTGATGAAATATTTTCTCAGATATTGTTTGTCTGAAAAAAATTATTCCATTTTTTGGGGGAGTATATTTAAGTAAAGATAGAATTCTATCTTAGTTATTTGTTTTAAACCTTGAAGATATTCTAATATTGATTTATGATGTCCATTGTTTAATTTGAGGCCAGCTTAAGTCCAGCTATTGAGTCTTTGAAAAATCTATCCATTTTCCTGTCTGTTTTCCAGCCATTTGCTCTATCTTTGCTTTTTATCCATTTTACTTTGATATGCTGAGGAGGGGTGACCTGTTTTATTTTTTGCTTGAAGGTCAATGACAATATTGAATATTTCCCAATTTCTAATAATAAATACTAACTTTCTTTTAAGTTTTGTACAAAATAAAGATATTCACATGGTTATAATTTAAATAATAATAAAGCATAAGTTAAATAATTAAGCATCCAACATTTTCCAGTTTTTTTCCTTTGGAATCACTTCCTTTCATAGAAGTAATTGCAGTGAACAATTTGATATGTACACTCCCAGGATGTGTTCTGCTACTTTATGTGTGTATGTGTGGGGGTGTGTACTTGTATTTTGATGTGTTGAAGAGATTTGTAAGTAATATATCTTAGTTCTTTTGCTGTTGTTTATGTTTTAAATATTTTCTCAAACTCTGACATTGCTCATGAAGTTTTTTGAAGTCTTTAGATAGATTAAATGCTTAAACTGTTAATCCAATTAAATAAATAAATTCATTTCCAACTGTAAATCTTGAATGAGGTTTGCTTAGAAAAACGTCCTGAACCTAAGAGCATAAAAGTATTCCCTATGATCATTTTTAAATTTTGTATGCTATGATTTCTGATTTGCTTTCATAACAGAAAAGTTTTAGAACTTACTTTTGTGCTTTTTATGAGTTTGTTTCCCCAAATTAAATTGACCATTCATTTATTGATCAGACAGACTGCTTTCCACTGATATAAAATATCCGCTAAACTTAAATAACATCTAAAAATTATGCAATTTTGTTATGACCTATATGACTATTCTAGCACAAATATTATTTATATCCCTTGATATAATAATTTTATTTTTCATATGTGGGAGAACAAGTTCTCTCTCACAGTTTGTACTTAAATTTGAAGAGGTGTTATTATTGAAGCCTTGGGCTCCCTGCTCAGGAGGGAGTCTGCTTCTTTCTGTCCCTTTGCCCCTCCCCCTCCTTGTGCTTGCTCTCTCTCAAATAAATAAACAAAATCTTAAAAAATAATAAATAAAATGAAATATCTAAAAGATTTTATATTCACATCTTGAAATTTAACGTGTATTTCCATGTAATCAGTTCTTGGTGTGTATCCTCTACAGTTTCATGTTCTTATATTTTGTTTGGCAGGTTATTTGTTAAGGTTAATCATAAATATTTTATAGTTACCCTAGCTCTTTTGAATGTGTCCTTTTATTCCCATCATACTATCTGTAATGTTACTATTGCTATACAGGACAGCTAAAGCATTTTTGTATATTCACCTCTAATATTTCCTTAGTGGATTCTGTTCTTAGATTTAAGAGTTTCTGAGTTGTCTATTTTATTGATCTCTCCACAGAAAGAACTTTAGATGTTATTGATCAAATCAATGGGTCCTTTGGTCATCTTTTTCATTAATTTCTCCTTTTATCTTTATTAATGCCCTTCTGGGGTTTTTTTGGTGCATTTTTTTCTTTAAATGTACTCAAGTTGAATATTTAGTTTATTTCCAATCTTTCTTGTTTTTACTTGTTTTTACTTGTTTTTATATTTTTTCAGTCTTTGTTATTTTTAAACTAATCTGCTTAAAGCTATATACTTTCTTCTGATAAATGTGTTAATAATTACTATTTCCTGGGTGTCTTTGTACAGACATTATGGTAAGAATTTTCAATGCTTCTGTAAGGTGAAGTGCATTACCCAAGGGTACACATTTAGTAAGGGCAGATTTGGGACTCAAGCCCAGGGCTGTCCAAACACGTGCAGGAGTATAACATTATGTGACCTTCCACACTCTGAATATTTATTGGCAGCCACTAGTTTTGATGTCTTTTTAATTTGCTATTTTAAACAATTTCTTGGTTATGGATTATTTTTGTTAGTTCTTTTGCTAAGTTCAAAATGTTACTGCTTTGTAATAACGAACATAGGTGGAATGATGTCTGCCTTTTGGATTATAAAAATATTGTCGTTTGTCTAATTTTGTGTATATTTGGTGAGTATTTAAACATTACATATTATACATTATATATTCCATCTATGTGCAAAGTTGTTTTTGTGTATGTAAAAACAAAAATAACCCTAATTGTCCAATCCATACCCTCCAAATCCTTACTTATGTTCTGTTTACATGATCTGTCCATTTATAAGACTATTAATTTCTTTCACTATGATTATAGATTTTCAGTATTTGACATTTTTCAGTGTGAAAATTTTAAAAAATGAAAGAATATCCTATTATTTGTAATAATTTTAACATGCTCAATGTTTTGTTGTAATATGCACAATAGGTTATTATATCTGCTTGGTTGATTGCATCTTTTATTAATATAAAAATCTCCTTTTTTTGGGATAGAGCTCTTTACTGTTTTGTCTCATTGAAATGACCATAACCTAATTTCTATTTTTAGACATATTCGTGGTATACTGTTTTTCATGTAATATTTTTAATCTTTATGCTTTGTTTTGCTTTAACTGTGTCTCTAATTAATATAGTATGGTTGGAGTTTTTAATGTAGTATTACAGTTGTTCATTTTAATAAAGATCCATTTCTCTGTAGGATCTCAGATAAGTCTATAGCATTGTGAACTAGTGAAGCTCTTTTTTCTAACATCAGTAGTAAAATGTCTCAAGATTTGCATTTGGGATAAAGAATTTGAAGTAATCATGCCTATTACATTGACTAGTAACATGTTTCATGAACAAATAAATAACATGGCAGATTTAGCTTTAAATTCTTGTTTCCTTAGAATATCATATGCAACATTCAGGGTCAAAGTAAAGACTATACATTAATCTTTTTTTCCTGTAAGCTTCTTTTCAGTTTAGGTGGTGTTAGGCCGGGTCCTCGAAATCGTATGTTCCAGGGGGCTAGGTCAGTTAAGCGCCAGCCTTTGGCTCAGGTCATGATCCTGGGGTCCTGGGATGTAGTCCTGTATTGGGCTCCCTGCTCAGTGGGGAGTCTGCTTCTCCCTCCCGCTGCTCTTGTGCTCTTGTTTGCTCTCTCTCTCCCTCTCAAATAAATAAAAATAAAGTCTTTAAAAAATCATAATAAAAAAATAAAAAAATCCTGTGTTCCTAATCGCCCCTTTTATTCTATGTGTACTTTAGGAACACGTTCATCCATAGAAACCTGGATAAATAAAATCACAACAGTGGACTATCTACAGTGTTCTCTAATCTTTCAAAATAAACTTTGACTAACCTTAGAATATTTTCAAATGTCATGATATTGAGATTTGCTTCGGGGAGTTCTTTTCTGTTCATGGTTGTTAACGTCTTCAAGGTGTTTAAGTAGTATCAGTCTCTTGCTTGGTTTGTTACATCTTCTGTATGGCTGATGCTCAGAAAACATCACATGCTCAGAAAACATCTTTACCAAATAGCCGCCTAAATTTATGCTGGACTTCCAGAATACTGAAAATATGCTCACAGGATTTTTAAACCATAGAGAACAGAGATATACCAACTTACCACATCCTTTCCGTTACCGCTTGTTTTGGTAATAGTGATGTTAGGAACAGCTTTAAAATATTGTGGCATTTTATTTAGGTTTACAAAAATCAAGTATCTAAAATCTGTATGTTCTTTGGAAAGTGACCAGTGAGTTTGGTTTCATGTATCAGATAAAATGAAGATGTTTAAAGTGGTGAAGTTTTGTCATAAACGCCATATTTGGCACACTTAACATACATTCAAAACAACCTGTGAATTTTACTAAACTATAAGTTGCAAGTCAAGATAGCTGATAAAAGAATCACAGACCACTGTTGTTACATTATCACCAAAGTGCCATTCTTTTTAATACAAATATGGTGGATGGAGATATGGTAGAGAGGTGATATAAATGGGAGTTACTACTTTGTGATTAGAAGATAATCAGAAGTTAGGGAAACAGAAGTGTTTTAAGGACTCAATGAATCAGGCTCCACAAATTCGGTTCAGTTTGAATTGTCTGAGAAATAACAGCAGCTGAAAGGGCCAGGCAGTTGTAAGAAATGAAATCCTTATTTTGATGTTTGTTTTTCTCGTGGTTGTTCTAAACAATGTTTGCTGTCAAATATTCATCCAGCAAGCAGTCTGATAATCACACCCGACACATAAAGTAGCAATGGTTGAAACATCAGTGGAAGAAAGGTCCATATTATAACCATTCTACCACATGACGATCATGATCCAAGTAGCTAAGCGTCTGCTCTCAGAACATGTGGCCACATATATGTGACTTCATACATACACGTTACATACATAAGATCTCACATCTGTGTTCAATGTAAAATATTAAATTTAGTGAAAAATAAAGTGTGCCAGACGTAGTTATCTTTTAAAAGTAGAACGAAATCTGGTCATACCACAGTTTTGATGTCAAACTGCTTTTTCTTCCTGTTTACATTTTGCAAGAACAAGAAGCCTCAGCTGGAAAATTGGCCCATAATCACAACCTATTAAGCTTTTACTGATATTGCAATAGAAGTAATGGGTTTTTAATGAGCTTATCCATTTTAACATTTATATAATTTATTAACTTTTTTCTTTTCCATATTTTGTATATTAACTAAAAACTTGAGTTTAATAATTCTCTTTACTGAACTTTTGAATCTTCAGAATTCGGTAATAGCATTATCCAAGTTATCATTGATAATTTTATAAAGTATAAGCAATAAGTTGGATATTATTAGGGCTAAATGTGCTGTGACTACCAGCTCATGTTGAAAATCCAGACCCACAGGTGGCCTAGTATTTGCCTTGTATACATGTGGTTTAAAAGGTATATCAACTTTCATAGCAACAAATGTAGGATTCCTGTCTTCAGGAAAATAAACTTCAAACATTACATGTTACATGAGTTGAATACACTGTCAACATAATTAGTGGATAAATTGTCAAGCTAAGAACCTCCATTGGGATGTCAAAGCATGGCACTAAAGACCGAATAGATGTTTTGACTGTGTTGTTGATAAAGAAACCAGCACAGGCAGCAGGGGTGATGGAGTTGGGGCTCTGCTCAGGGGAGCACCTGAGGCGGATGTCTTGAAGTTGAATGAGAAGAGGTTGGGCATGAGAGACCATGCCGAAGGCAGTCAAACATAATCATTTTCTGCAGTATATTTTACTTCAGTGGATACAATTTACTGAACTTAAAGTAAGGAAAGTGTAGGAAACTTTTGGTATTAGTTTATCCATGTTATTTAGAAAATGATAAATTATTGATCTTCCAGAAATTATTTTAAGGGGGTCATAACTAAGTGATAATAAAATTACTCTTCTTTTTTATTTTAAAGATTTTATTTATTCATTTGAGAGAGAGTGCAAGATAGCACAAGCCAGGCGGAGGAGCAGAGGGAGAGGGAGAAGCAGACTCCCTGCTGAGCAGAGAGCTTGACTTGATCCCAGGACCCCTGAACGATCCCAGAACCTGGAGATCATGACCTGAGCGGAAGGCAGACGATTAACCGACGGAGCCACCCAGGCGCCCTATAAATTACTCTTCTTACAATTTTCCGTTTTTCTTAAAAGAAATACCAGTCATGAGACTAGCTTTATATAAATATATAATCTTTATTTCTACTGCTTTTTATTTATATAACAATCATACCTGTTGCCTTGACCACCAAAGATGTCAAATGTTGCAAACAGTAAATGGAAAATATGTTAAACTTTTGCAGAAACTAATAAATTAAACCATTTCCATAGAAGTGCTCCCTTGAAAAGAATTATTTTAAATTGTCACCACAAATACTGAAATAGCTCTTTTGCTTTTCTCAAAGACCTTGAAAAAAATCCAATAATTTTAGCATGTCTAAATGGAATAGGCTGCATAATATTATACAATTATATCATCTGCATCTGTTAAGACATACACCTTCAAATCAGACCTGTGGTCACAGCAACAATCAAAACTAGGGGATCAGGGAGAGGTCCCCCTTCAATTCCAGTGTTTTATGTCCTTTGCACTCAGGGCACACCTAAATACACAAACACGCATTCAATAAGAGTTCTATTAAAATAAAATAAAAATTACAGGTAACGTCTGAGGGTACTTCTAAATGTTCAAAATGCCATTCAAGGACATTTTCAGTTCTTTCCTAAACAGAAAAATGTAACCTACTGTAATGAACTGAATAAAAGTTTCCAATAACCTGTTCATGTTATGGAATAAAAGAATTTGCGCTGGGTCCCAGCGTAGGAGAGTGAACCAATTTAGTCAGACTTCGGATTTTACATGCTACCCTATGATCCAGGTGCTAAAATGCTCTGGAGCAGAACTCAGGCAGTCTAGCTTTTCTATTCATTAGGCTTCTTACACTATTTCTTGGCGGCTGCCCTGCAACAGTATGAGTCATTAGCACGAGTCCAAAATTGTGTGAAGAGAGATCTATGCTTTTGTCCTGTGGAAAGTCTTTTCAGTACAATCAAATTTGCTTCACGGTGTAATTTCACAGCTTGTGCAGTAGTCACTGACAGCTCACAGCACTGTTATTCAAGGCTAAGCAGATGAGAGAGACATAAACGACTAATAACATGCAGGAAGTTATGTCTTCGAAGTAGCAGCCTAATTGTGCATCTTCATTTAGTGAATGGTTCAAAACAAATTAAAATTTCCTGACCACTGGAGGCAAAAGCAACTCCAAACGAATAGGTCGTATCAGATTCTTTATAAGGTGGAAATGTTCTTAATAAAATGTCACAGAAGAAAAGAAAATAGTGAGAATAATACAAATAGACTAGAATATAAAATCAAACATCAGCCTCAGTAGTAAGCAAGTAAATATAAATTTATGTATAGTTTGGCTTTGCCTAAAACAGGGCAAAAATGAAAGACGAAGATTTCGTGTTGGTGATGGTACAAGAAACAGACAATCTCATATACTTTAGGGGAAGTATAAAATCCCAACAAAAATGTTTTTATTTTAAAAATATTATAATGTCTTTTAGCTCATTGACTCCATTTCAATTATCCAGAGGTGATAAGCAATATTGAGTGATGTAAATATGTATGTTTTTTAGCATGATGCCACCCTGTTTTAAAGCAGTACTAAGTATGTTGTGATTGAAAGAATTTTTTTTTTTAATATTCGAAGAACAGAACTGACTTTTTTCCTTGCAGAGTGAAGTTCTGAAAACGTTAACACACTCATAACACCTGTAACCACCACCATAATCAGGATACAGAATAATTCTATCATCCCCAAAACTCCCTCGTGTTATTCTTTTATATTTACTCCCTCCCCCCACCCATTACCTCTGGCAACTACTAATGTGTCCCCCAACACTACAATTTTGTCTTCTCTGGAATGTCAAGTAACTGAAGTATTGAGTAAGTAATCTTCTGTGCGATCCTTCTTTCCCTCAGCATAATGCCTATGGAATTTATCAAAGTTATTATGTGTATCGAAAGTTTGTTCCTCTTTACTGTTGAGTATTATTAAATTGTTTGGATATGCCAACATGCGTTACCCTGTTCACTTACTGAAGACTATTTGGGCTATTTCCAGGTTTCAGCAATTATGAACAAAGCTGCTATTATAGTTTTTATGCAGGTTCTTGTGTGAAAGTAAGTTTTCACATCTGTAGAATAGATATTCTGGATTGGAATTCCTGGGTCATAAAGTAAGTGTAGGTTTAATTTTTAAGAAACTGCCAAACTCTTTTCCAGCATGGCTCTATCATTTTTTATTCCAACCGGCAATATGTAAGTGATACAGGCCCCCAAGTTATTAGTGATTGGTTTTGTCAGAATGTTTTCTTTCTCTTTTCTTTTCTTTTCTTTTCTTTTCTTTTCTTTTCTTTTCTTTTCTTTTCTTTTTAGTCGTTCTAATAGGTATGTAGTGGGAGTTCATCATGGTTTTAGTTTTTATTTGCCCAATGGCTAACAATGCTGAAGATATTTTTATGGTCTTATTTGACACTCTAATCTCTTCATGGTAATGTGGCTCTGATATCTTTTACCCATTGCTTGGTTGGGTTGCTTTCCTATTGTTAAGATTGCTTGTATATTCTAGATACTCAGATATGTGATTTGGAAACATTTTCTCCCAATTTTTACTTTCCTTTTTTTTTAATGTATTAGCAGTGCCTTTCCAAGAACAACAAGGTTTTAATTTTCATGAAATTCAATTTATCATTTTTAGCGAATCATGTTTCTGGTGCCACTTATAGATTTTTTATTATTTCTTAAATAGAAATTTTATTGCATAATTTTGTGAAGGACTGATACAAACTCAAGTGTCTAACAGAAGAGATTGGTCAAAGTACAGTATGTGCATGTGATAATATCATATCAGCCATTATAAACCACAACTTAGAAGAATATTTAGAAACACAAAAAATGTTCATTAATGTATTGAGTGAAAAACCAAGCATTGTAAAATTGTATATGTATTTTGTGCATCTTTTAAAATCACTTTTGTGCATGCCATGTGTATGTGTGTGTGTGTATGTAAGTAATATATATTTGTAGAAAAATGCATACTAAGATATTACTGATTCTTTAAGTATTGAGAATACCATCTTAATATTTTTCTGAATTTTCTTCTTTTTACAAAGAAAATGCACTTGTTAAAATTAGCAAACAGAATTATTTTTACAAAAATAAATATTTCATAAATCTCAAGAAATCCATACATTAACATGTATTTGAATACAGACTCATTCTAGTCTTTACAATTATGTTAAACTTCATGATTTATTTGACACATTTTAAGTGTTTGTGTAGGTTAGATGCCCGTATGTTAGAGTCACTTAAAGGTAGAACAAACATGGTTTACCCATTTTTTTTATATGACTGATGTTTCCAATACTCTTAGAATTGATGTAGCACGTGATTCTTAATTTTACAATGAAAAATTGCTGATCGTGTATATTTAAATATTCCTTCGTGTGTTTTTTTATATAGAGCAAAATAGGTAGTTGAAGAAAACAAAATAACTGATAATTTTGAAGTTTAAATTTGTAATTAGCAAGCAAAGGATCACATCACATTATTACTTAATAGGCATAGAAGTCATATGTTAGTTTTTACCTGCCTTACTTGAGGTTAGGTATTTTAGAAAAACATTATTTGAAGTGCTGTAGGTAAAATGATGTAACTTGGATAGTGAAGCTACCTAACAAATACATGCTGGTTCTGGAGCCTCTCATTTCTTCTGTGACTTTTATACCACGATTAATTTAAAGTAATTCTTACTTTCTTCTCTAGTGTTGTACACTGAGTTTTAGCAGCTGTTTCAGTCTGAATGCATTTATGCTCTGGTTCTAAAACAGTTCAGGTTCAGAGCACAGTCTCAGTTCCAAGAAAACTAGCACATAACCATACCCTCTAGTCCAAGCTGGGGTTCTCGGCACACCAATCATGTAATCGTCGTGGCAGCCACTAGGGGGAAGAGCGACAAAATGCTGCAGCCGAGACGTCCTGAGATGCCTCATTCTAGCCGAGGCCCCAGCTTGCAATGATTTCTGTCTCTGTCCTGTTGCCTTCAATCTATAAATCATCAACACCCCTAGACTGAGCCTCTCCTACATAACTGTTTTAGACTTTTTAAGTGAATCTGTTCCCTTCCATCTAAATAATGTATCAGGGCTTCTCTACTGCGGTTTGGAAGCTAGATGTATGAAAAATACCCTAATATAGCCTCCCAAATTTTCATGTACTAAAAATTATCTACCTACAGGTTTCAGACTCCTTTTTCTATAAGTCTAAAACACGTTTTTAAAAAATTTCTTCAAAAAAGGCGTCTGCTTGTGAAAAGGAAAAGGCTACACTCAGAAGCTTAAATTGAGAAACAAATGGAATCAATGAATTAATAAAAATATGCATTGAATATCAGTTCTATACCTGATGATTCGTATATATAAGTTCATTTAAAACCTTATAAAGTAGATATAATTTCTATGATTTACAAGAGAAAAAGTAAGTTCCGAAGCTTACACAATTATTGTAAATGTCAAGATATGTCTTTTGTTAAAGATGTGCCAATTGACTAGAATAAGAATGAACGGAGCTATATCGTTATGCAATAGATTTTCATAGAAACTCTACTAAGTAGACATATTTAATCAAGTTGTCGAAGTACGTTACCTCTTATGAAAACGTTTGGAATACTGTTGAACTTTCTATGTTGATAAAGGTCCGTTGTTAAAAGACCATATATTGAGTTATTTTAATAGTCATTATTGAATTAATGACACATAAAACATAAGCATATTTAGAGGCTGCTCTTTAAGTAGTATTTTCTATCAAGACATTTGAGAATAAAGGGCCAGAGTCAGGCTATGGCTGAAAAACTTAACAAAATTCAGAGATAATTTGTTTATTATTTATTTAACTGATGCTTTCACACATATTCTTATGGAAAGCAGGAGGAAAACACAGTAACAGAGGGAAATTATATGCGTGAGGAGAAGAGATTGTTTAGGAAAAAAAAGTTCTAGATGAAGGAGAGGAGAAATCTGGATAAATTAGGAGGATAAGATACCAGAGGTGAAGAGGAGTTGAAGATGTGTGATCTTAACATGAGAATAATAAGCAGCATGTCTTCCCCCCAGAGTGTGATTTTGAAGTGGGAGGTTGTGGTGGGTGCAAGTTTAGTTAAGAAATGTTTTCAAATGTAGAAGACCATGGAGAAAGTGGCCCTGTTTGGTAATACGTTGATATTGGTATTCAGTTATTTATTGAATGAATATTTGTTGAGCACGAATCTTGAGTAAACATTGGTGAACTATACACACATGCTCCCCAGAGGTCTGTAAGATGGTCCAAAAATAAAACTTCAGAAAGTCCTCAAGACTTGATTTTTATTCATTTATTTTAAATTCACATGTCAGCTTAAGTCACACTGTTCTCTAAGATTTAGATTGGCTCAGGAACACTTACCGAGGTCAAGTGGGTAATCCAGCGCCTTTCCTAAAAGTGTTGTAAATTCCTGACTGGTTTCGTTCTCTGGGGTTTGAAGTGCCAGCTTTTGATGAACTCCCTTTCTCAAATATATCTCACTCATCTGGCTGCTATGTTTTCTTAGTACCGCATTGAACCAGACAAGAAACCCAATCTGATCCTTGGTTTTTATTCTCTGAAACACTTACACAAGGCATTTGTACATGTGGCAGATTAACTGAATATTTAAGAAGCTGGAGAACATTTACCAAGTGGCAATGCAAACAATGTAAAACTGAAAATTAAACACACTTTTCCTAAAAAGCCTATTTAGTATCCTGACCAAATTTCCCTGCAGATTCTGCTTCTGCCTTGTTGCTATATGATATCACTCTCTCTCTCCTCTTCTCCTCTTATCCTATGAATTCTTTTTCCTTTATTTTTTCTTTCTGACTCCCAAGTTTTATTAATCTTTATGAATATCTTTGTTCCTAGGTTTCCTAACAAAGTTTGCCTTAGATATAGAGTGAATGATGGTGGTGATGAGGAGATATCTATCATCTGTCTATCTATCTGTCTATCTATCATCTATCTATCTATCTATCTATCTATCTATCTATCTATCTATCATCTATCTATCTATCTATCATCTATCTATCATCTATCTATCTATCTATCTATCTATCTATCTATCTATCATCTATCTATCTATCTTTACCTAGGTATATATCTATATAGACATATATATCTATATTGACATATATCTTAATAACATACATTTTTTTTGTTTTGGTTTTGGTTTCCATATAAGGGCCTTGTAAACCATATATGTATATGTGTGTGTGTGTATATATATATATGTGTATATGTATATATATATATATACCATTTAGAGTAGTCAAATTAAAAGAAATGGAAAGTAGAATGGTGGTTGCCAGTAGCAGATGGAGGGGGACATGAGAACTTGTCCTTTAATGGGTACAGAATTTCAGTTTTGCAAGTTGAAAAGTTCTGATTTGTTTCCCAACATTGTGAATATATTTGATGCTACCGAATTGTACTTTTAAAAATGGCTCAGTTGCTAAATTTCGTATGTGTATTTTACCATAGTTTTAAGAAAAAGCATCATGATGATCATGTTTAAAACAAAGAGAACAGCATTAGTCAATATCTGGAAGGGTGGGATGAAAACAAAACAACTTGGTACTTTCTAGGATCTAAAATCAAAAAGTTTAAGGACCCTCAGTTGTTAAAGATTGTCCAAGGTCTTGTGGGGTCCTTAAACTTTTCATGCAATTGGAATCATACAGTATTTATCTTTTTGTGACTGGCTTATTACACTTAGTGTAATGTCTTCCAGGTTCGTCCATATTGTAACATGTGCCAGAATTTCCTTCTTTTTAAAAGGCTGAATGATATTTCATTGTATGCATATACCATATTTTGTTTATCCATTCATCATCCATAGCCATTTGGGTTGATTCCACTTTTTGGCTTTTCCTGAATAATGCTGCCATGAACATGGGTGTACAAACATCGCTTGCAGAAACTACTTCTAATTCTTTTGGATATTCTTTTGGATACCCAGAAGTGGAATTGCTGGACCACATGGTAATTCTATTTTTAACTTTTTGAGGAATCACTATACTATTTTCCATAATGTTTACGCTATTTTATTTCCATCCAATAGTGAACAAGGGTTCCAATTTCTCCAAATTCTTGCCAATATATTGTCATTTTTTTTTCTTTTTTTTTTTTGCATGGGTGGCTGTCTCTCTATATATCCATTGAAAAGTTAACACCTTAGAAAAGTCTTGATGATTTGATCTAAGACTGTTGCCCATTCTGACCAATTTATGTCCATCATGGTACCTTGTTTGTTACATTCACAGAACTTAAACTTTAATTATATAATTATTGGTTCCTTTACATATTTGTTGTCTCTTTTTCCTAACATACTATTAACTACATGAATACATGAGATTGGAACTGTATATTTTTTCCCTTTTGTTACTCTCTGGCATAATTCTTAAAAGAAGTATGAATGGATGCTATTTGTATACTATTCATCATGTGCACCATTAGAAAACTTCAAGAGCAATAATAAGACTCATGATTTTTGGTAAATACAGTGTAGTGAGTTAAGTATTTTATTACAATTCACAATCTCTACAATATTAAAAGTTACACATTTTATTCCTACTTTTTGTTGAAGAAATTGAGCTTCTAAACATCAAGGCCCATGGGTAGTCAGGGGCGAAATGAATATTGAGAACAATGTCCCCTTGATCAAGGTCAAATTGTTAGTGCATGGTCCTTGAAGGATAAAAATCTAACTTCACCTGAACCTAGTACTGTGCACTTTTGGTTATCATACTAGAAAAAGAATTTTCTAGGAAAATAAGTTTCTGCATTCTCTACACAGTAATACTTTTTACAATAGCTTCACCATATAAATTCACTTTTTCTCTAACTGGCATGTTCATCCCAGCATTGCTCTAAGTAGCTATTTTAATATTAAATGGCTTTATGTACATAAAAATGTCATACAAATGTAGAATTGTGATTAGCTTCCCTGTGAAACTGTGTACCTATTACACTCCTTGCTGAGCTGCTTAAGAAAAATTAACATTAGACAGATGTATTGTTTAGGAAAAAATAGAATGATCTGATTTGGGTTGATAAATATTATAGCAAAACCAAAGGAATTAACCAATATATTACTCTTATTTGGATAACTTTATTTGGATTTATATCTTTATCAAAAAGCACCTATAGTTCCTATTCTATTAAGAAAAGTTAATATATAAAACACCTGTGGTGTAGAATTAATGATATAATACATATATTATGAATAAGAAAATTTCTTTCTCTCATCATTCTTGTGAGCTGACTACCTGATTTTACATCATTTGACAGAGGGATGTAAAAAGTACTATAGAACATTAGTCTCTTAAATTGTAACAAGTTTTAAGTAATAAAACCTTAATATTGAAGACATATATCATGATTTCCTTCTTTCAGACATCAATTATTATAGGGGCATATAGGTTGTGTGTGTGTCTCATAATATTTTGTATTGACTATGGCCATTAAATCATTAAACATTATATATAGTAATATATTATATGTTATATATATATTATGTTTTATTTTTTGTTAATGACATATAAACCTGCATTACATATTATATATATATATATACATATTATATATATATATATAAACCTTCATTAACAAGACATATAAACCTGCATTACATATTATATATATATAATATATACATATTATATATATATAAACCTGCATTACATACATAATACATAATATATATATATAATGTAATACATACATACATAATATATATATATAAACCTTCATTAACAAGACATATAAACCTGCATTACATATTATATATATATAATATATACATATTATATATATATATAAACCTGCATTACATACATAATACATAATATATATATATTATGTAATACATACATACATAATATATATATATATAAACCTTGATTAACAAGACATATAAACCTGCATTACATATTATATATATATATATATATATATCTTCATTAACAAGACATTCACCTCCAACACAATTGGATAAATATATGAATCTGTATGGTTAAAAATGCACATTCAACTTTTTCATGAGAAAAGCCTTTTTAGGGCATGTAGGAAATGACTCAGAGCCAGGGCTAACTATATTCATATTTCCATCACATGTTATACCTATACCCATTCTATTTTTCCTTATGAACATTTTTCACATGATTCTTTACCTTGAAAATGAGGAGCATTTACTTAAGAAAAGGGAATGGCCCCCTGAGATTGCCAAATAGAATGTAGACCTGCAAGAAAGCACTTAAATATGTAATTCTCCAGAGATTTTACTATTTGAAGGCTAAGGTAATGGCATGCAAATTTCATTGCCACTGACATTTTTCACTTGAGAATTAACATGTACAAAACTCAATTTTTTTGTTATATGAAAGAAATAATCTTCTCTACCTCCTACCAATATACCCGCTTTCCATCATAGCTTTACAATTTCTATTAATGTTGAGTTTATATTGCATTTTACCAAGGAAAGAAGTGTTTTTCAGCAAAAGTTAGATTGAAGTATAAGAAGCATACACAAAAGTGCACACATCTTAAATACCTTGAATCATTCAGATTTTTGGTACATGAATCTGCATATATTTATATATTTTATGTGATTTTTTAAGTTGCAAATACTTTTAAAATATGAAAAAAATGATAGTAAGACAATTGTATTATAAAGCAAATTTATTACTCAGGAAAACCACATTCCAAATAGCAAAGCTACCGCATAGTCTTATTTCATTGTAAATAAGTAAACAATATTTTTGTAGATAAGAAGAGAGATTCTACGTCATGGTTAACAGAGTTGTAATCTCTGGCAGTTGTGAGAATACATTAAACCTCTAAAAAATGTACAATTTTACAAGGACTCTCTGAAGCTTTTACTTAACAATGATCTTGGTGGAAATAATACCGTGAGCTAGTGTTTTTTCGTGGTTATTGTATGCCAGGCATAGTTCAATGCCCTCGGCATATATTAACTCATTTAAACAATATGGCAACCCTAATGATCTAATTATTGACATCACCCTGATTGTGGTAATAAATAAACATCTGATTCCAGAGATGTTCTTTTTACCCACAACATATATTGCTTCCAAGTTTAATTCTATCTGACCACACTAACTTTTGATACTTTCATTAAAATCTTTGAAGAGACATCAATATTTTAGGTTATGCTTCTAATGTTTTAGTCATTTCTTTTATTTTTTTAAGTTTTTTTTATTTAAGTAATCTTTACACCCCACGTGAGGCTCAAACTCATGACCCCAACATCAAGAGTCACATACTCTCCCGACTGTCCCAGCCAGGCGCCCCAGTCATTTCTTTTATTTTTATATATATATGTACCTACCTATCCATGTCTACATGTAATATATAATCATAGACTTTTAGATTCAGTTGTGATTACTTAGAGATTTTCTAACCAGGCATCTCATTCCATAAATGATAACCTGTGATAACAGTGAGACCCAGAGTGGCAAATATCTCAAGCTGAGTTAATGGACAAGGTCAGTAGAGCTATATTTCTTTCCCCCCCTTTTTTTTAAGATTTTATTTATTTATTTTGAGAGAGAGAGAGAAAAAGTGGGGGGAAGGACAGAGGCAGAGAGAAAGAGAGAATTTCAAGCTGACTCCACGGAGTGAGGAGCCCCATACAGTGCTCGATCTCATGACCCCAAGATCATGACCTGAGCCAAAACCAAGAGTTGGAGGCTTAACCGACTAAGCCACCCAGGCATACCAGAACTATATTTCTGACATCAGATCTAGCACCTTTTTGTGTTATGGTGGCTACTAGGTCATTGTGACTTCTATTTATGTTATACGTAACATGAAGCAACACTTTGGGTCAACCGGGAAAAGTTCCTTATGGAGCATGGACAACTGCTTACATAAAATTTTGTTATTTTGGCAAAATATAAGGTTCTAGATAAATTTAGCCAAATTTGTATATCACACAGTAAACCCTTGTGCTGATAAAACAATAATGATATTAAAATTTCTTTGAAATCCTTGGGTTACTTTTCTTAAAACCTTGAATAATATTTATGGCAAATATAAATCTTGACTCTGTCAAATGTTCTTTTTAGCACATTACAGTTGAGGTCCAAGAAGAGAAAAATATTTCAGAGTGTCTTTGGTCACACTGCATAAGAGGCTCAAGTTATTTAAAAAATCTACTTGGGTTAAACTTTCTTTTACCCTATGTATATGAGACACACCTGGGATTCATCAAATGAAGTAAAATATGTAATAAATATCCTCTGATATTTACTAACACCAAAGCTAATTTTCACATACTGAAAGGTATACATGCCTGAATTATATTACCTCAAATGATAATTAATATTAGACAGGTTGAGTAATTCTTAGCATTAAGCTATAAACAAAGCTTTAATTAGTGAGACCTCACAGAATTGCAAATCAACTATTTTTTTTTAAACTGGGATAAATGAAAAGGCACACACATTATTATCATATATGCGTTGCACAAAGCAAGAGATTTTTATTTCAATACTTTTTTATTTCTTTTTTTAAAAAATCTGTTAGTTTTTCTTATCATTATGGACTGATGTAAAACCAACAGAAATTATAACAGAATAACAGTCTCTTTTTTCCCAAAAAATTCTCAAAAACTGATTGAAATGCATGAGAAATAGAAAAATAGGGAAAAATAATGAATTATCTCAGGAAACTAGTGAAAAACGAATTTCAAATGCTCACAATGGGAGGAATTATAGTAGATAAACTGCCAAAGAGCCTGGATGAAGAATGATATTGTAAGACAACTGATAAATTTCCTTCTTAAAAAACAGAGTAGAAAGTAACTAAAAATCTAGATGAACCCTACTTAACCATGACAAGGAAAAGGGGTAAGAGCAGGAGTCAAGAAAAGGCCTTAGGCAAAATAAGAGCTGGCCACTCAACTGGAGGCTGTTTTCCCGGCTATAGATCAGTACCAGCTGGAATGGGCAGTGCCACAGGTTACAAAAGTACAGCCAAGTTCGCATGGTATTATTACCATATTGGGAAGGTTTAAGTCACTAGTATTAAGGAATATGGCCCTCTCTATACAGTCTTGATCCTGTATTTTTATACATTGAAAAAAAAATGTAGGGGAGTCTGGGTGGCTCGGTGGGTTAAGCATCCAACTCTTGGTTTTGGCTCAGGTCATGATCTCATGCATGGTGAGATCATGCCCCATGTCAGGCTCTGCGTTCAGCATGAAATCTGCTTGAGACGCTCTTCCTCTGCCCCTCCCCCATCTCCTTCTCTCAAATAAATAAATCTTTAAAAAAATGTAGTAATATTTCAAAGTGAATGAACATTAAAACAGAGTACCACCCTATTTTTAAAATAGAAGATAATGTGTTGTTTATTCAATTTTAAATTTAATTTTATCATATATACACGTATATTAAAAGCTCAAGCAAACTGCACCACAAAGCTTATAAGAGGAAAACATATTTCCTGTCCTGCCTTTTATTCCCTAGAGTTAACTACTTCTAATTATTTGGGCTATTTCTTATAATGCCTTTTATATGCTTTTAAATATCTCCCTTACTTTTTATTTTAGATATTATCCATTGATTTTCCACTAAAAAGATATAGATTTAAAATTTTTACATTCTCCAGCCTTCACTTTCTTTTTGTGTTCTTACTTGCACAATCATTTCAGTTTTTGTTTAAATCAATAATTATATTGCATTTCCTCCCCTGGGTTGTTAATTTATTTGTTGACCTTCCTGGAGTTAGCAACTGCCTTATTTTCTCTTTTGTTTAGTTTCCTGTATGTCCATAATTAATTCATTTTCATATACTCTGATTTAACTGTCAAATAACTAAGATAATTTATTTGTTCAGCATTATTTGTTCTTTGAATGTAAGTGGGGTGCTGAAGCTGTTTTGAACCAGTACTTGAGAACTGACTGTGTTCACCTCTTCCCAAATCAGTGGTCAGCGATGTCACATTTTCAGCCTACCAGAATATTTACACCACAAAAATTAGCAAACGCTACAAAAACGGGGCTTCTTTTATTTTTATTGAATGTTGTTGACAAATATTCACCAGCACACCATTATATGTAACTCTCCTGGAACCTACCCTTTCTTTACTCAAGTGTGGACTACCACACCTGCCACAGAAATGGCATTTTAGCATTTTCTATCACTGTCATACCAGGAAATATGTCTGTCTCTCCTCTGTGTTTGATCTGACTCCTGAACTCCCTATCTTCCTTTTTCTTAGTTCACTCTTTCATTTTGATCAAAAAACATATCTTCCAGTTGCTTCCCAAGAAAGCATATAAAATAGGTAAACATTTTGAAAGGAAGTGCTTCACAAGTTTAATTTTTCCTAGTTCTTGAATGACGCTGTGGTTGGAATTAGAATTACTATTTTGGAAATCAAATACTATTTGGAATGAGGGAATTAGTTCACTGTCTCAGTTGTCTTAGTTGTGTGACAGTTAAAGGGATTTTGATGCTTGATAACTTTGTATAAGATCCCCCTCTCTTTCTGTCTCTGTCTCTGTCTCTCTCTGCTTACACTCTGCACATTGCTCAAAGGGTGTAGAAAATTTCATCAAGCTATGGCCTATTTTTTATTAACTGTTCAGTATGCTGCATAAGTTTGTCATTTGTAATGTAAAGACTATTCTTTTAATTTTGGAAATTTTCTTATATCATTCCTTATATAATTTTCTCCTGTCCAGTTTTTGCAGGCTTTCTCCTCCTTCCCCTTCCTCTTCCTTCTTCTTCTTCTACTTCTTTTGCCTACTAGTCAGATGATCATTATCAAGCATTCTTATGGATTTTTTCTTCTTTTCGGATGTTTGTTTTTTTTATTTTACCTTAGGTGTTACCTGAATTTTTGCCTTTCAAACTTTCAATTTTTAAATCAATTTCATCATGTTTTCAAGTTCCAAGTGCATTTCTCTTATTTGTTGACTCTCTTATTGTACCATTTGTCTCTCATCTTTTTCTCTCTCTGAAGATAGCAATTATTGTTTAGTTTTAATGTTATGTTTTTGTTTTGTCCCCTACATTGCTTTCTATAACATTACTTGTATAGCTTTCTTTGGTGTCTGTCATTTCAGGGGATCTCCTCATATGGCTCATGAATCTTGATTTGCATTTAAAGGGGATGTTCAAAAAATAGATGGAAGTTTTTTCATGTAGCAGGGATTCTCAAACAGGGTAGCATACCATTAGAGGATGGATGTATTAAGCAGCTTAGCCTGCCATAACAAATTACTATAGACTGGGTGGCTGAAATGACAGGAATTTATTTTCTCAGAGTTCTGAAAGCTAGAAGTTCAAGATCTAGGTTTACTGATTCGATTTCTGGTAAGGGCTTGTCTTCTACACTTGCAAATGGCTACCTTCTCCCTATGTCTTCACATGGTTTCTCCCAGTGCATGCCTGTGGAGAGAGAGAAAGAGTGCTCTCTGGTGTCTATTTTTTTTAAATAATAAAACAAATCCTATTGGATCAGTACCCACACTTTTAATTTTTTTTAACCTTGATTACTTCCTTGAAGGCCTCATCTTCAAATATGTCCATATAAGAGATTGGGGTATCCATATAAAATGGTGGAGAGGCACATAAAAATTCAGTCCATAAAAGAGGATCAGGCATGGAGTGAGATTTTGTTTGGAGACTTCTAAAAAGCAGTTTTAAAATGATTTTTTCTTGTGACAATTTCCTCAGAGAAAAATCATCTAATCATACGGGATAAATATCTGCTTGGCTACCAGTTTTCTAAAGGCATAATAGGGGACTGGGCCTCAGAGTAGCAGTGGGACTAAGCCTTATATTTCAGTGTCAAAAAACTTAAGATGCTAGAGTATTCATTTCAGAGAGAAATATATTTTGCAAGTAAAAATGAGCTATTTCATTTTTTGTTGTTGTTTAGAAAATTAACACCCAACTTCTGATTAGGTTTTCACTTTTAAGTCATAGACAGAATGTAATATTGAGAATTGTTTTTATTAAGCACTTTTCTAAAAAGGATGCATAGAATACAATATGATTAAAAGAGTTTAAATTTGTAAAAAAAAAAAACTTAGTCAATTACTGCTATTATATCTTTATAGGTTGCTGTTCAAAAATAGATTAAAAATTATAACTTTTCAAGTAATGGAAAATATTTGCATGTCAAAAATATGGTACGGAATACTTTTTATATTTTTTCATAAAAAATACTGGATACGACTTTATTAAAGGAAGTTAAGAGAAATTTTTTGAAATAAGACCACTATGTTTCTTGAAGTTTAGCATCAAATATTTTATTTAGTGGATGTCAAATATAGCTCCAGGTGTTTGAACAACAGCAAAGTTTGTGAAGCATTTACATTACATAAAGTGCATATATGTATATATATATAAATAAGACAACAACCAGGTATTCACTATGTGACAAACCAACTAAATTTGCTGAATTTATGATGAAAAGCAGGACAAATTATCAGCAAAAGAAAGTATACAACATATTATTAACCTAAGTAAGTTATTATGTTTATTGCTGTTAAGGGTTAAATTATTGAATAAATTAAATGTCTTTAAGAAATAGAATAAATGAATGCTTAAGAAATGTATCATTTATTTAAAGGAAAATAGTCAATATAGTAAGTTATTTTAATGAATATCAACAAAACACTTTTGAACAACCAATAAGGGGTACAATGGACGGATTTTATTATTGAGGTTGAATTCATTTGGAGGATCTCCTTCAAAAATATTAGGCCCTATATGAAAGAATGATGCATAATATATTATTAAGAGTTTACACAGAAATAGTTTAGAAAAGGAATCTGAATCTTGCGACAATGCTATTCAAATACCTAAGACAGATTTCTTTGTCACAAATTTATCTACTGTAGGTAATATTTTGAAATCACTTTGAAAATCTGAGAAGATATATTTTGGGATATGTACCCCATTTATAAGCATATATTGTCAGTGGATCAAAAAAGGCAACTGTATTGGAATTTTCCAAATTAATATTTAAATAGAAGATAAGAAATATAGAAGTCTATAATTATGCCTTATGATCATACACATGCTCACGGTTTTTGCTTCTTTAGTTTTCTTTTTTTTTTAAAGATTTATTTATTTATTTATTTATTTATTTATTTATTTATTTAATTATTTATTTGACAGATAGAGAGAGACAGCCAGCGAGAGAGGGAACACAAGCAGGGGAAGCGGGAGAGGAAGAAGCAGGCTCCCAGCGGAGGAGCCTGATGTGGGGCTTGATCCCAGAACACCGGGATCATGCCCTGAGCGGAAGGCAGACGCTTAAGGACTGAGCCACCCAGGCGCCCCTGCTTTTTTAGTTTTCTAAGCAGAACATCAATTTCCTGACAATTGTGATTCTCTTCTCAGCTCCCAGGGATCTGCCTTGATCACTAGTGTAAGGTGAATTCTATATATTAGAAATTGGTTTCTGACCTGACGTGGCAAGATAATTTTTTTCCATTATTTTAAAGATTTTATTTATTTATTTGACAGAGAGAGAAAGAGAGAGAGGGAGAGCACACAAGCAGGGAGAACAGCAGAGGGAGAGGGAGAAGCAGACTCCCCGTTGAGCATGGAGCCCAACATGGGGCTCAATTTCAGGATCCCAGGATCATGACCTGAGCCAAAGGCAGATGCTTAACGGACTGAGCCACCTAGGCGCCCCCTTTTTTTTCATTTTGAGATGAACTTAATTTACCAATGAACTTAATTGAACTGCAAGCAATAATACCAAGCAATAGCACATTAGAGACTTAAATTCCAATTAAGCATATTTTAGGGATCAGATAACTTAGGTTAATTTAAGTACTAGACATTTTAGTCAATGGAATATACAAAGTAAATAGATTCAGAGCAAATCAAAACATGACAAGCCAAATTAGGAAACCCAATATCAAAGTCTTAGATGTAATTAAATAAAACTTTAAAATGTCATGAAATAGGAAAACACATTCTTTATACTAGGAAGGGATATATACTGGACTAATCATTCTTTAATTTCTTCTTTGGAATGACCATTTTGAACGCAGTCTTAAACTCTATATGTTATGGATTTATTTTAAAATATACACAGCAATAATTTTAAAAAACCACCTTGTTCTATTATTTACTTTATTCTCTAACATCTCTTATTTTCAAATGAAAGATAAAGACTGTCTCCTTTCTCTTCAAACCTTAATTGATTTTACTCACTTAAAAAAAAAAAAGAACTTTTACTAGACACTTTTGCCCTCTCCTATATGCCAAAATTCTTTAAACCTGTTATCTTTATTTCATTAACTTACTTTATCGTGAGTAATCTGATTTTTTATCACTACAGGAAGTCTATTGTCACTTCATGCTGGAATTATTGTGTCTTATTTTTTATGTTTTTATATTATTTTAGTTTATATTTATTTTATATTATTTATTATATTATTTTATATTTATTTTGTATTATTATACTTTGTCTTTAACCATATTATAACCTCACCAAAACAGGACTATGTTATCTATTTCCTTTATATAACTACCAACAGAATACTAAAGTTTTTATTCAGTATGTATTTGGTGAAATGAGCGATGGATGGAAGGAGGAGGGAAAGAAAAGTGGAAGGGAGAGAAGGAGAGAGGATGGAGAGAAGGGAAGAGGAAAGTGAGAATACCTGCCTGAGACTTCTCAAAAATAATCCGCCAATATTCTGCCACTCATTAAAACTCAAACGACATTAATTTGATGCAATAACAACTCAGTCAGTCATCATTCTCAAAAAAGAAATATAGTACTATTGGAAAGCATTGGCGGTCACTGAGTGTAACATATCACTGCCACTTTCTTGGTAAACTGTTTTATGTTTTTGTAACATGGCACATAAAAATGTTAAAAAAGGAAACAATTCATCTCAAGGCCTTGCAATACTATTATATCCTTCTACTATTTTGAGAATATCAGAATGCATTGTCAAATACTTTGTAGTACTCATAGCTCTTGTCAAGTGAATTGATTGTTTTGGTCTGTTCAAACGAACCCACCATAGTTAATCCGAAACAATTTGAAAACAATATCCTCAGTCAGAATGAAATTACTGTTTATGTCATTGTTTTTCAAATGATAAATTTCATTTTGTCATTTTAGAAACAGCCTAGATGAAAATAGCTTTATATTAAAGACTCTTGTTGACATAGACTGATGCTATTTTGTCCTTTTATATTGAATCAATCTATTAATTTGAATTTCTCTATGTTCCTTTTAATTCTTGATATTTAAAAAAGTGTTCCTCACTTTATCAATCTCTCCTTATATATTACATCTGTTATCAAATAATTCTTCCAGAATAAGCACATTCTCAGATTACTTTTGGCTGATTTGCTAACTGAGAGGTAATAAAATATATTGTAGATAGGGAGTATTCTATAAAATGAACACATATCTAGTAATAAGTATTTATGATATTTTCTATCATACCATGTACCCAAAATAAGTAAATCTATTTGTAACCAGTTTATGTGCAACTTTAAAACTATTGCTGCATACCCAAATAATTTAATGTTCCTATTGAACCATTCCATTCTTTTATTCATTTGGTCCATGTATATTCTATTAACTGCACTATTTTAGATTAAAAATGGGCTATAAAATTTGTCTTCAAGAAATCCTCGGAGTGATGGTGAATATAGACAAACAACATTTTTACTAAGATACTGCATCTAACTATTACAGAAGTATAGTGGAGGTAAAGACACGTTTACAGGCCAAGATCAGGAAAATCCACATAAAAGTGCTAACTCTTAAACCATAACTAAAAAGAAGAATGAACACTTTGCAAGAACATTTCAAACAAAATAGAGAGATAAAAATATGAAAATAGGGGAGCCTGGGTAGTTCAGTCAGTTAAGTGTCTGCATTTGGCTCAGGTCATGATCTCAGGGTCCTGGGATTAAGCCCCACATCAGGCTCCCTGCTCAGTGGAGAGTCTGCTTCTCCCTCTCCCCAGCACCACCCCCCCCCCCGCCATGCTCTGTCTCCCTCTCTCTGATCTCCCTCTCCCTCAAATAAATAAATAAAATCCTTTTAAAGATTAAAAGAATATGAAAATATTTGATGACTTGGTTGACAGGACAGGTGATATGGTTGAGGTACAGGGCATGGTATGAAAAAGGGAGGATAAGAAAGATTAGTATGGCTCAAATCCTTATGCATCTTATGCATCAGGGTAAAATTTTTCTTTTTTTTCTCTCACAGTGGGAGATGTGAGATAATATTTGTGTTGTAGAAAAATAACTATAATAATAGTAGAGAGATTACTCTAGATATGACAGAGATTAAAATTATGGAAGAGAGTTAGGAGTTTCCCAATCATTTGAGTGGAATTAATGCGAAAGTGGCCTGGAGGGCCCTACAGGCCTTAGTCATCTTCTCTTTTTCTCTTTCTGTCTACATTCACTTTCAAAGTGATCTTGTCTGATCTTAAATCACATCTATCCAGACATTTGTTCTGAACTTCAGACTTCTGTACTCAACTGCCTAGCCATCTGATATTCAACATGTCAAAATCTGAGCTCTGTTATGGTCTCCCCGCAGCCTGGCTAAAATCTTCTCCAGATGCAGTTTTCCACCCGAGTTGATACTAAATCCATCTTTGTTGCTCCAAAAAAAAAAAAAAATTTGGAGTCATATTTTTTCTCACATTTACTGTTCCTTTGCTCCAAATGCATCCAGAATCTGATGGCATCTCACGTGCCATTGCTAATGCCCTCTTCTGAGCAGCAGCAACTCATCTTGATTATTTGAAGATCCTGCCTTATTAGTCTACCTTCCTCCATCTCTGCCCTTTCATATTGTAGTCTCACAACACAGTAAAATTCAAAGTTTTGCAATGGCCTTCTAGGTCCTGCATAATTAATCCCAAACTCTGCTCACTTCTGTTCATTCCATTCTAAGCACATTGACCTCTATCTTTTTCTTCAACATATGAAAGACCCTTCAGTCTTGTGGCTTTTGTATAGCTCTTCTTAAGGCTTGGAATTTCTTCTAAATCAGATATCTTCATATTAACTTCCTCACATCCTTCAAGTCTTTTCTCAAGCATCTATCACCTCACTGTGGCCTATCCTGGCTGGTAAACTTAGAATTGTAACTCCTTCCAGTTCATTCCGGATTCTCCTTGCTACGCATGGAACTGTCTCTCCCATGCAATATACTCTACCTATTACTATTTTTATTGTTTATTGTCTCTTCTCCTGCTGGAATATAAATTCCAGAAGTACAAGGATTTTTGTCTGCATAGTTAAGTGATATATCTAAAACGCCTAGAAGGTACCCAGTACATAGTAGGTACTCACTATCTACATGTTTAATAAATGAATGAATGAATGACCTGCATTACTGTGATGGCAATTGTGATAGAGAAGGAGCAAAACAATATATATAACATAGAGACAATTTTAAATTTATATAAAAAGACCGTTCTCTGCTTAGTTTTGGCCATGTCAACTGACAGTTTCATAAAAAAGTTTTCAATGCACAATACTTGTATAAAAATAATTGTTCCTGTTTTTTTTATAATATGATTTCCACAAATTGCAGACAAGGCAATTGATAAAACTCAGAGTTTTAAAAGTCTAGTCTGTCCTAAATAAATACAGTTTCCTTTTTAAAATAAGATTATCTCAGCTGTTTGTTTCATATGCTTTTTTTCCCTTGTGTAATTCAATAGTGTGAGTTCCCATAAATGTGGAGTAATTTAATAATGATTTAGCAGGCAACCTGAAGAACATATAAAAATAATTTAGGTAGTAAACAATTATGTAATAGTCTAAGTATATCTTAAATTAATATACTTAAAAATAAATTCAGTTAAACATTTAAAAGGTAGATTTTTAGAAATAAAAAGCAGACCAGCAAAACTTTACCCAAATCATGTACAACTTGTCCTTTTTAAAATTAGCATTGACTAAAATATTTCTCACTCATTAGTTTCTGAAATTTACTGTGTCTTAAACTGCAGTATCTATAGTTCCCAGCTTTTCAATAATAGATATGATTTTGTTTAGGTTTTACTGTTATTATTTTTATTCTCAGGGAGTAATAATAAGTACATATTACTAGTCAATGAATTGTATCCATAACAGAGATACGAGTTATAGTATTGATCCTAAATCCGAAAAACAGAAGTATTAACTTTTAGAAAGATAGTTTTTCTTCATCTGTCTTTCCTCCAAATTAATGATCATTTTCCAACTTTTTTCTCCAAATACCAAAAAAGAAATAAGGAAAATATGGGATATTTAATTGTGGCAATGCAACTATGTAATTGACCTAACACAAATCAAATTAAAAATTTAAATATTTTACAATCTGTAAAAATTTATAATAAAATTATAAATAAATAACGATAAATAATATTGAAGATATTATTATAATATATAGTAAGGATAAATAATATTGAAGATATTGAAAAAAGATAAATAATATTGAAGTGTCAGGTTACTTGATTTAAAAAATTCTATATGTCAAAATATCATAAATAAAATTAAATGAATGATAAATTATGAAATGTTCATATGATTTATATGACAGAAAATAATATTCTTAATATATAAAAATGCCTTCTAAATCAATGAAATCAATGATCAACTCAAAGGGTGATGGTGCAAAGGAAAAGAAAATAATTTACAAAAAGATATGAAACTTCTGTAACATAAAAAATATTGAAACTGAGATGCAAGAACATAAATGAAAGATAAGATTCCATTTGGGTTTATCAGACTGGCAAATATTTTTATTTTTCATTAGATTCATATGTTTTTTTTTAAGTTACAGGAAAAGAAATGTCACTTCTGCAGGCCAATTTAAGAATATATTCAAAATATCTAAAAATGTGCAAAGGCACATCTTTTAACAAAATATTCCACTTATTTATCTTAAAAAACAGAAAATCTTAAAAGGCTGTACATAAATAATTCTTCTGAAAGCCTACTAAAAATTTAATATTCTTCTCAAGAAAGGCAAACTTTATATAAAGAAATAAAAAGTAGATAAAATAGATAATTGCATAATTAATAAAATTGCCATGATCTTAACCTTAAACTTGTCATTTTCAACAACACTTTCATCTTTCTAGTGTCAAACATTTCAATTTCTGACCATTACCTCCAAAGGTTTAAGCTCATTTGCTCTAATATCCTAGCTCAAATATTACTTCAGTCTCCCTAGCACCTTCAATCTATATTGATCCTGCCACTTTTCTGTTGTCCATCACTTCTTACATATTCTTCCTTCTCTCCTTCCCAATCTTACATTCTAGGCAAACCCATAATGCTGCCTTGGTTGTGCTCTTACCTTATGCCTTCCTTTATCTTTTATTTTCTTGGATGTAGCATATCCCTAGTTAAAGCCAATTTTTAAAATCTACTCTTTCCCTGTACCTGGTAGGGGGGTGTGGCTTGATAAAACCCAAAGAACATTGAAAATATAAATTTAAAATAAATATTCTCTCACTAAAAGATAAAAAGCTAAGGCTCCTGAGCAATCATATTTTACTCCACTAATGGATGATCTTGCTCCCTATTCAACGGGAAAGTCAGAGATGTAATAGAGAAAACTCAATAAAGTCTTTCTCCTGTGCTGCTCTTTTATTTTTACACAGAACTTCACTTCTGATAGCAGATGTCTGTTTTTTTCCCCCATAAACTAAGCACTTCTGCAACAACTGGGTGTCCTATAGTTTAACTCAATTCTGATCCTGCCTATGTAAAGACAGTGTCAGATTCCACAGGTTTAGGGATCAGTCCCTCCACTTCAGAGGCCCATTGCAGGTAGTTTGTCCCCAGGTGACTCACAACTTCTGTCCAACATGGCTGCAAGTTGCTGGTTCCCATGACCTCCTCCCTATTGTATTTGAGTGTTTGCTAGAGTAGCTCACAGAACTCAGGGCAACATTTACTTACATTCCCTAGTTTTTAAAAGAATATGATAAAAGATATGGATGAACAGTCAAATGAAAAGATACACAGAGCAAGGTCTGGAAGAATCCCAAGAGCAGGAATTGAGGTGCATCACCTTCCCACTACGTAGACGTGTTCACCTAACTGGGATGAACAGGCAGGTTCAGCCTAACCTCATACTGTTGGAATTTTTATGGAGGCTTTTTCATGTGGGCATGATCAATTAGTAATTCCATTTCCAGCCCTTCTCCCCTCTTTGAGAAGTGGGGGAGGGTAGGGTGAAGGCAAAAATTACAAAGCTTTAAGTATGGCCCCCATCTAGGAGCCATTTAGAGTTGACTCAGAACAAAAGATGCTCCCAGTGCTCTTATCATTTAGGAATTAACAAAAGTTTCAGGAGCTCTGTACCAGGAACCAGGAAAGAGATCTCTCTCTCTCTCTCTCTCTCTCTCTCAAGAAAGTACACAAACTTTTCTCTATCACATTTACCACTTGCTGTGCTAGTATAGTATGTCTTCAGTATTTTTATTATGGGTGAACCATCTCTACTTCTAGCTAAGAGCAAGTCCTTTATACATATACTAGATCTTATCCTTTTTCACCTACCCAGTGACATGATCCCAGTATGGCATTGCCTGTTTTCCTGCATCATCCATATGTGTTCCCTGTAAGATTTGTCCCAACAGCAAATAAAAACTATGCCCATCTTAAAACAAAACAAAAGATAAACAAAAGTCTTCCTTCTTTTTTAACTCCCTAAATATCTCTAACTACCACATTTCTCTCTTTGTATAAATTTCCTAAAATGGTCATCTGTATTCACTGCCTGTGATGTTACTCCTATCAAATCCTCTTGAAGCCATTCCAATCAGGCTTTTATTCCACCATGCTATCAAAACTCTTTCTGTCTGACATCAGTGATCTTCACAATGCCAAATCTAGTGAACTGAGATATTTCTACCCTAATGGTTATACCGAGTGATGTTTTAAAAAATGATGACTCCTTCATCATGAAAGCATTTTCTTCCCCCGACTTCTAATATACCACACTCTCCTGGTTTTCCTTTAGTCACTGAGGCCATTCCTTCTTAGTCTTCTTTGCTGGTTTTTCTTCATCTCTTTGACTCTTTGACATCAGAGTGTTCAGGACTCAGCTCTCAGATCTTTTCTGTTTTCTCTCTACACACACTCACCAGGTAAAATTATCTAGCATCATGATTTTAAATATATTTCCACACACAAATGACTTCCAAATTTTAAATCTTCCTCTAATCTAGATTTACATATCCAGTTTCCTACTAAATATCTCTACTTATATGGCAAATAAGTGTATCAAATTTTATATATTCCAGTGGATTACCTGATATTCACAATATTAACAATTTTCATAATATTCCCATCTCAATGAATTGCAACTCCATTTTCCAGTTGTAGATGTAAAATAATTCAGTTATCAGTGATACATCTTTTTTCCTCACAATCCACATCTGGTCCTGTGGCAAATCACACTGATACTAACTTTTGTAAAAAAATCCAGTATTTACCACTTTTCTTCACTTCTTTTGTTGTTACTCCCATCCCAACCATCAATATCTATACCTGGCCTCTCTGCTTCTATTCTTGCCCTCTTTAGCCTATCACTAACTCAGCAGCCAGAGTAGTCTTGTTAGAAACCAAAATCAGACCACATTGTTCCTCTGCTGCATGCCCTCCAAAGGATTCCTGACCCTCTTAAATAACAACAAAAAAGGTTCTTAAGATGGTTTGCAAAGCCCTACTCAATTACTCCTTTGCCTGACATTATCCTAGGACTTCATCTTTTACCACCCTTCCCCTCACCTCTGCCTCCATGTTGTTTCTTGAACATGTGAGGAAAGCTCTCTGCCTAGGAATGCCTTCTGCCTAGAGGCTTTGGCCTCTATTATCCACATGATTTATATCTCACCTCTTGTCCAAAAGTTTCCTCCTTCCAGGACCTATCCTGTCCACTCATGCCTCATCTACAATTACAAATTTCCTATCTTACATTTCCACCTATATCTCCTATCCTACTGCTCTATTTTACTTATTTTTTAATAGAAGATATCTCCTGGTATTAATCATGATAAATAAGATACTTGTTTGTTTTGTTTATTGTCTTCACTCCCATCAGAATGTAAGCTCCATGAGGCTGGGGTTATTTGCTCTATCTCTGTGCCAAGCACACAGTTAAGTGTACAATAAATACTTGTTATGTAAATTGCTGAATAAATCCAAGAATCTCTGTAAAATTGGTGGACTATGTTTATCTCAGGTAAGTATTCCCTACTGTGGATTGGAGAGATATTGCTGATTCTTGAATGAAATTCAGATTTTTCTTCAAGGAAAAAGGAAAGGATGAACTGTACATTTAAGCAAACAACAGTGTCTGCCATGCAAATATTGATTAAAACACTTAAAGAGTGACTTTGCATTATCTACTTTTAAACTCAATCATGTGGAAATCATGGTATTACAGTAATTAGAAGTATATTAATGGACTTGGAGGATAACTTATAGTTCCCATAAATAAAAGTCTGAGCTTTGTGCATTTTATTGAAATCATGAATTAGCCTTTTGAGGGTATATTAAATAGTATTTAAAATAACTTTATATTTTAAGAACATAATAAAAACAAGCTTTATATAAATAGAGACATGCTTTCTTATGGTGAGATGGGAGTATAGCTGAAAAAAGAGGTCTGTTGGTTTTGTAGAAACAAATTTATTATGCAAATGCTAGGTATATATTATGGTAATATTGCCTACTAAGCTTAACAAAGATTAAAAGATGCCATTGCACATTATATATGCCTTCAGTCATTCACAATTTTCTGTTGAACAAAAAGATATAGAAAATTGGCTATTGCAAATAACAATGAGGTTCACTAGAGAGTACAAACAATAAAGGGTAAAAAATGGCAAAAAAATTTAGGACAGTTTGAGGAGAACTCTGATAATTGATCTGTCCTCAAAAGGTGGAGAGAAATTTATAAGATAGGAATCAAGATATGCTACGTGATACATTCTATAATTAAATTATGACCATCTGATATACTAAACATTTTACTGTTTTTCATTTTAATATTCCCGCTCTGTATTAGTTTGCTAGTGCTGCTGTGACAAAGTACCACAAACAACTCATGTTGACTTAAACAGGAGAAAGTAATTATCTTACAGTTTTGAAGACTAGAAGCTCGAAATCAAGTGTTGACATGCATGGTTGGTTCTTTCTGATAGGCTGTATAGGGGAGGATCTCTTCCAAGTGTCTCAGTTGGCTTGCTGATGTCCTTCTTCATGTTCATATGGTGTTCTCCTTGAATGTCTATCTCTAAATTTCATCTTTTTATAAGAACACCAATCATATTGGATTAGGAACCACTCTACTGACCTCACTTTAACTTGAATACCTCTGTAAAGACCCTATCTCCAAATGAGGTCACATTCTGAGCTGCTAAGATTAAGATTTCAATATATACATTCTGTGGGATACAATTCAACCCAATAACACTATCTATTAGTGAGCTCAATTAGGAGCTCCATTAGGAGCTCTAGGGCAGGTTTGTTTGTTTGTTTAATCTCATTATAGATATTCAACAATATTTATCAAATGTTATTGGAGTTTGTTGTAAACTTGTTCAAGAAACACAGAGCCTATTTGGTCACAACAATTTGATTTTTATAACAACATATTAATTGGAACTCTTTGGAAATCCTGAATCAGTAATCATTTATGGCATTTACAAAACAACTCTTACTCTTTTTCATTTTTTCACTATAAGCAAATAATAAGCATCCTTTTTACCCAGCCCCGGTGGACTGGAATTATATTACTTGTCATGTCCTTTGATATAGCAACCAATCTGGAGTTCTATAAAAATAGATTCAGTGCCCATTTGTGTCTAAGTATACTGCACTTATTAACATGCTAACTGTGTGTCATATTTCTTCTAATCTCTGCATAGTTTTATGTGACTTTTGAACTAAGCTTCTGTCTTAGTTCTTAAATAGCAATACAATTTTCTTGATAAAACTAGAATTCTGCCTCAAACTCTGCCCAGTTTGCTGAGGTCTGCCTTAAAAAGCTTTTACCAGCTTAAAACTCCCTACAAGATAAAAATTTCTCCTCCTTCCTTTAAAATGTTATATTTAAAAAGGTTTTTGAAGACAACTAATTTCTGGGAGAACCTGAGGGGCATTTTCCTAAAACAACTGTTTTTTAGCAAGTAGTTAGTTATATGAAACAACATTGAGTGACTCTACCTCAGAAAACAGTGGGAAACTGGCAGACAACTTCGTCTTTCTCTTGGCAACATGTTTGGGAAATGCTACCACTCTCTGACTTAATTCCTGAGTAATGAACCTCACACACTCATTTCCAACCCAAGACTTTACCTTCGAATGACTTATGATGTTTCACACTCATTATTCTTTTTTTTTTAAAGATTGTATTTAAATTCTAGTTAGTTAACACACAGTTTAATATTAGTTTTAGGTGTACTATATAGTGATTCAATACTTGCATACATTACTTGATGTTCATCACAAGTGCACTCCTTAATCCCTATCATCTATTTCACCCCCCCCCCCCACCTACCTCCCCTCTGGTAACCATCAGTTTTTTCTCTACAGCTAAGAGTCTGTTTCCCAGTTGTCTGCCTCTCTCTCTCTCTCTTTCTCTTTGCTCATTTGTTTTGTTTCTTAAATTCCATTTATGAGTGAAATCATATGGAATGGGAGAAGATATTTGCAAATGACATATCTGATAAAGGGTTAGTATCCAAAATATATAAAGACTTACAAAGCTCAATGCCCAAAAAGTGAATAGTTTAATTAAAAAATGGACAGAAGATATGAATAGATATTTTTCCAAAGAAGACAGATGACCAACAGACACATGAAAGGATGTTCAACGTCACTGATCAACAGGGAAATGAAAATCAAAAGCACAATGAGATTTTGCCTCATACCTGTCAGAATAGCTAAAATCAACAACACAGGAAACAACAGGTATTGTCAAGGATGTGGAGCAAAGGGAACCCTCTTGCCCTGTTGGTGGGAATGCAAACTGGTGCAGCTACTCTGGAAAACATGGAGATTCCTCAAAAAGTTAAAAATAGAACAACCTTATGACCCAGCAATTATACTACTAGGTATTTATTTATCCCAAAAATATAAAAATACTAATTCAAAGGGATCATGTTTAATGGTGCATGTTAAAGCAACATTATCTACAATAGCCAAATTATGGAAACAGCCCAAGTGTCCATTGACTGATGAATGGATAGAGAAGAAGTGCTGTATATATATATACATATTATATGTGCTATATATATATGTATTATATGTGCTATGATGGAATATTACTCAGCCATAAAAAAGAATGAAATCTTGCCATTTGCAACAACATAGAGTTATAAAGTATTATGCTAAAAGAAATAAGTCAAAGAAACATACTCATTATTCTTAAAATCACATGTTATTCTACTCAAAATCCAATTCAGATCATTCTAGAAAACCTTAATATGGACAGACATAATTTAAAACTTATATATATATATATATGCACACATATATATATAACGATTCTCAGTTTTCTGTCCATGAAGCATAAAATGAAATAATCTTCATCTCCTCAAAGATTTTTTTCCCCTCCTGACAGACTAAAAAATAAGTTGCAATAGAATTTGGTAGGGCAATTTAAAA
Organism: Ursus arctos; assembly: GCF_023065955.2. Lineage (NCBI taxonomy): Eukaryota > Metazoa > Chordata > Mammalia > Carnivora > Ursidae > Ursus > Ursus arctos. The sequence goes on from NW_026622775.1 coordinate 24,820,396, forward strand.
TCTATGAGATCTATTAATTGAGAAAATTTCTATTTGTAACCAACATGGATGATTACTATGTTAAACAGCCCTACGGAAAAATAATGGCTTACTGGAGAAAGATTTTCTAATGCAATAATATATAAACACATCCTTTTGTCCTTCCTCTGAGACTATATTCACATTTCAGTTTTAGTAATGCGAGATTTTTCATTGAAAATGAAAGAATACTGTATTTAGATGCTAACAGTGAAGAGAGCTCTCACCAATTCATAGGTATGTTAGAAACTCATTACAGAAATAAAAAAAAAAAAGGATCATGTAATAACAAACTCTAATATTGATTTAAAAATACCTTTTTGAGAAATAAAAAGCAATGCACATTTGTATATTGGGGAAAAATCATGTCAAGAATGTATCATTTTAGATTGCAAACATGTACACAACATTTTTGTATACATCAATCACAAACAATTTATTGTTGAATACCAACAACAATCAAATTACTTTATGGATTATACAGAAAGTAAAGAGATCTGGAAAGTTCATGCTACTACATTACACAAACATTATTTTGAGGCATATTTTTATTAGATAAAAAAGGAAACAAATGTAGTTTAATTTTATACTTGCTAGTAAGGAAATAATCTGGATTTTGATTAATAACATAGTGCCACTTTGAATTAGTTGACTTAATTTTTATGGGGTCTCAACCTCTTTAGATTAGCCAGCATGCTGACATGGTTTGATACCTTCAATTAGCTTTGTTCAATTATATGAACTTGTGATTAGAAGAAGCTAACTGTCAGCCAATGTGGTAATTAGATCTTCTAAAAATAAGAGATAAGAATCCAGTTACATCTGATATTGTCAATACATGCCTATGATAGTAATTTCTAAGTATGAGTAACATGGACATAGCTATTTTAAACTTACTTAAAAAGTGTATTTGAAAATAGAATTAGCAGGTCAGTCAAACATAATATTTCTCAGTTCCTAAACATTCAAGTCTGAATTGTTGCAAAAATGATTTTGCGCAACTCTTGGTGGAAAACTTTGTACCTTTTAATATACACCAAAATTGTTACTCACATTTAAAATACATCAGTTATGTAAATGATTTTTAATATAACACGCCTTTATTCATGCTGTTTTGCTTATATTAATACAATTTTTCAATCTTTTTTCTGTGACAGATGTATTATATTTAGAAACTTATTCTTTGTTAATGTATTTATGAAGAATTGTAATTGACTCTGTACCTGCTGCTTCAATAGCAAAGATTTAATTTGCCCCAAATTATTTTAATGCTAACACCATTTATTCATTCTTAACTGTCATGTCCAAATTTGTAAGTATATATGTAAGTACATATATAAAACGTATATTTTGATAAACAAATATGATAAAATGTTATACCTTTATAAGATTATATATTTAACATAGTCTTACATACTCAGTTGATTTACATGAAAATCCAATTCTAAGATTTCAAAAAATCTCTTTTGATTAAATATCGCAGAGGTGAAGTGGTTTCCAAACTAGTTTATCTTTCCTATGATGTAAAGTATCTTTTGTATGAGTGGGGAGAAATAGAAATATAATTATATTAATAAATCAGCAAGGGTTAATTTATTGAATGTATTATCTAGTACAAATGGTGAATATTTTTCATGAATATAAATAGTAATCACTTGCATTTTACTTGCAAGGCATATTTTTAAAAAATTGATGCATCTCTTCTAGAAAATAAACTGATATGGGAACATAGAATTTTGAAAATATAACACTTAATAGCAATTTAATAGTTATTTAATAATTCATATTTGTTGTGCTTAGATTATTGTCAGCCATATGCAAGGTTTTTATGTATCTTATCACATTTAATTCCTGAAACTTTTTATGCATACTATATAGAAAAAGAAAATGAATGGCTTAATAATGTTCACAAATTTCATGGCTAGCATAGATAAAATGGCATTTTTAAAACCTAGAAAAACTAGGATTTGAAATTCAAAAATTCAAGTTTTTATTCATTTCATACTACGTTTTACTGCCTCCAGTTTATTTCACCCTTTGTGCAGGTAAGGAAGTGGAAAAAAGTGCCTTGGAAAAAATGATGCAGCTTATTAATTGTAACAGAAGTGATATTCAATATTTTGCAGTCATTACAGCACAGGCATTTCCCCCAAAAGTTAGACTTTCCCTATTAAGAATCAATATGTCCTTATGGTTGCCTAACAACTGAATAGCACCATTTAATCATTGTTTATCCTTTGTTAAAACAGAAAACTGTGATTAAAACAAGAGCACTTTTTCTATCATACTTTTTCTGACTTCCAAATTTTATTATTTCATAAAGTCCTCAAATCTGTATAAACTCTTAAAAGAGTTTGTGAAAGAGATGTTACACCATGAATATTTTGAAGTCAAGTAATGCCCAGTATATTTTATGTCTGGTATATTATATCATAAAACCAGGGCTTTTATTATAAGTAATTTTAACAATAATACTATCAACAATTGAACACATGCAGTCTCTACCTAAGTAATTTTCATTCAGTTCTTGGAAAAGTCTATTCATGTGCAGAATCTTATCAAATTTTATACCATTAGTAAATGACAAAAAGAGAATTGACATAACTTAAACCACTAGCTGGTAAGTATGAGTTTTGGTGTCAATATGATTCTAGGGTTATCTTATTTCATACTCTTGATATTGCACATGGATGTCACTGTATTAAATTATACTTCCTTAGGTCATCTAGAGACCAAGAATTAACCCAAATATTGCCTTCAAATTATGATAAAACTTTCAAAAATTAAAATAATATATACTTTTATAAAGCAGTATTAAGCCAGAAAAACTTTAGATCAAAATCTAAATTCATCACTAAATTAATGGTCTTATTTTGTACTGTTATTTACTCTCTGGACTCACTCTCATATTTCTTATATTTCAAATAACATTAGATTTCCTGCTATGTGGCTAAAAGCACACATTTAACAAACTGCTCTAATTGCATAAAGACTAGCTGCTAAGAGATGCTTGAAAATGACAGTTACTATAATTATTACTATTTATTATTATGTTAGTTATGACCTTTTATATCAAATACCACAACCATATCCAGAAGCACATTGAATAAGAGGGAGTAATTTGCCCCTATCGTTCTATTAGTATTATGTGGGGATGTTTCTTTTCAGATTTAGACCCTTAGATTTTCTGAGAAGTATGAGACCACCACCACAGGGCGTTATTGCCTAGGAAACATTATATCAACAAAACTTTCCCGACACTTTTTCCTTTAGAATCTTTGCTGTGGGTTAATCCGATAAATCAGTCCCTGCTAACGTGTTAAGGAGGTAAGTCATTAACCATTATGCAGATATTATCCCTACTGAGAGAATAATATCTAATTACATATGGAGTCATTCTAAAAAATAGAATGTCAGGTTTTGGGATATTTCAAGAGGAGAAAACTTTTTTATTCACTGGCTTTTAATCATCAAAATAGGCCACAGAAAAATGCTACCTATAAATAGATAATCCTGGACTGGGCATCAAAAGACTCGTCTACACTGGCTCCGCTATGTGGTTGACCTTGAGTGTAACACTTAACCCTATACCTCCCAGTTTCATTCTTGTAAAAGGTTAGATCTGAGCAAAATTATTACTAAAATATTTTGTGTGTTTACTTTTATTCATTTTTAAGCAAATATTTAATTGTAGCTAACATGGCATGGCTCTTCTGTTTGCTTTCGTTTTGTCATGAGGATTTGGCAATGAGCAAGATAGACAAGATTCCTGCACTTCTTAAAATTCCATTCTAGTGAGGAAAAGCAGACTATATACATATATAAAAATATATATTTTAAAATATATAGTTTTAAAGAAAAACATTGGTGTAAAAGTAAATAATGTTATGCAGATTATTTAAATACGATTGTGTGATTAAAAAAAAAATCCAAACTACTAATTGGCTATTAAATATTGGATGGTCAGAGAAGGCCTTCTCAGAGAACAACACGCAAACTGAGATCTGACCTACAAGGAGGAAGCAAACCTGCATGCTAAGATCAGAGGAAGGAAAGTCTTAGGAAGTAGGAGCAACCAGAGCTAAGATCTTGAGACAGGTGTGAGTTTGTGTGTTTAAGACTAGGAAGGCTTGAGGGGCATCTGGGTGGCGCAGTTTAGCTCAGGCCATGATCTCAGCATTCTGAGATGAAACCCCTCCTCAGCTCCGGCTGGGGATGGGACCTGCTTAAAATTCTCTGTCTCCTTCTCCCTCTGCCCCTACCCCTTCACCTTCTTGTGCGCGCGCATGCTCTCTCTTTCCTTTGCTCTCTCTCAAAAAGAAAAAAAAAAAAAAAAAGAGTAGGAAGGCTTGAGGGTTTGCGCAAAGGGTTTGAAGTTGGAGTGGTAAAGTGGTGCCAGAACATGCAGACCACTGATAGTCATGGCAAAGTGATTGAGCTCTACTCTGTGGTCGATGGGGCTGCAGTGTATGGCTTAGGAGGATGAAATGATCAGGTAAGTGATGATAAAATAAAGTATGCATTGAATGTGGATCGTGAGAGTAGGAAAAGGGACAAGATGTAGAATTGCACCAATGTAGATGGCTTGGACTAAGCATTTGAAGGAGGGATTTGGAATATTCAACCGTCTGGAATCTTTGAAACATAAACATCAGGAAAGATAGCACCCTTATCTTCCTGTGTTTCTGTGAGGGTAGGAGCCTATCTTTGATAAGCGCTAATTCATAAACACAGATGGCCAAACCATATTGACCAGCTTCCCACCAACTTCTTCCAATCCCTTTCCACTACTTCAGCCCAGTGTTCAAAACCTCTCTCACCGTTTGTTTCAATAGAGTTGAGTTCAGTCTCTCTCCTTTATTCCAATAGTCTTAAATAAAGTCTTCCATATGCATCAAATTGGCCCAGTGCAGTTTTTCTCTTATAATAATTAAGATGAAAACTTTGATTTTTGTCTTGAATGAGTGTAGATGTTTTATTAAAAAATGCTTAAGATTATTGTAAAAATGATTCTTTTTATGTATGTAGATCTATTTTACTCATATTTAACTCTTTTTGCTTGCATTATTTGGAGTTTTCCACTTTGTTTTTTTGTTGTTGCTGTTTTGTCTATGAAAATAATATTTCTAGGTAATTTAGAGCCTCTGCCTTTGATTTTTAATTTCTTCAGATTTTTATAAAAATCATTTAAAAATCTTAATTTTAAATATGCATGTCTGTGTTATTGAATAAAATATCAGAAAGCATTTTATTATTTCTTTGTTCTATCTATAAAAATGAACTATTTCTCTTTCTTCACCTCTTTTTTTTTTTTTAATATTTTATTTATTTATTTGACAGATGTGACAGCCAGCGAGAGAGGAAACACAAGCAGGGGGAGTGGGAGAGGAAGAAGCAGGCTCATAGCAGAAGAGCCTGATGTGGGGCTCGATCCCATAATGCCGGGATCACGCCCTGAGCCGAAGGCAGACGCTTAACAGCTGTGCCACCCAGGCGCCCCTCTTCACCTCTTTTTTATCTTTTATTCTCAAACTTTTTTTTTTCCACTTTCAGTATCCATCACTAAATGTTGGGAGTCCCAGAGGTCTGTATGGGGTTCCCTTCTCTTTCCTGTCTGCATAAACTCCTGTCACTCATCCCTATGTAACCTCATTCAGTCTCATGGATTTATGTAACATCTATATGCTGAGAACTTCGCATGTATATATCTTCAACACAGGTCTTCACCATGAACTTCCCACCTGCACACATCACTATCTTTGGAAAGCTATTGGCATCCCAAACTTAGTACCTCTAACCCTGAACTCTGTTTTCTCTAAGATCTCATGCTCTTCCTACCAGTTTTCATCACATTTTTCAAGATTGTGTAACTGATTTTCCTGATAAGCATCACTCTGGTAATAGACCAGCACTGGTTAGGGAGAAAGGTTGACTTCAAATTGTGTTATTTGGATATAGAAAAAATGAATAGAAAGATAACAAATTTACTCCAGATATTCCCCACACTGGGATAACCCTGAGTTAGGGATATCCACTGATTCTGCATAGTACTATAGATAATATATTTACCTTAGGTTCATACACAATTTAGGAAGCATTAAGTAGTAATTTGCTTTCATTTCTCTTATTTATCAAAATCAATGCCTGATCTGTTCTTGAGTAGTAAAATATTTAACCATGTTTTAAGCTTCAACTCTGAAAATATGCTTAAGTATATTAAACACTAAACAAAACCGAAAATGTATTGTGTATATAAATATTTTATATTTATGTCAAAGATATTTGCATATCCATTATGACAACTTAATTTGACCACATTCATTATTTGTATGTCTCACTATTAGGTTTTTTTTCTTTTTTATGTCTCACTATTAGTTTTGACTATATGGTCACATTTTTTAGAACTTGGGCTCATTAGAAAACAAAGACCATATTTCTAATGCTGATAAGTAGGTAATATTTTGGCAATTTCATACATGAGTCATTACTCTTGTGATGCATTTTCACTTCTATCTGTAAGACTATCTCATTCTGTTTCTATGGAAATAGGTAGGGAAATGATAACAAAATAGAGATAACTTTGTTTTAAATATTTTATACATATATATTCATATTTTCTCTATTGATTAAGCAATACATCTATATTGTATGAAATGCAACAGGTGAAGGATCTTTCTTCCATACCTATTCTTACCCCACCCAAGTCTCCTATCCATAGATAACAATTATTCATGATACTTCCATTAGTATTTCAAGAATATACAAGGTTATACATACTATATTACATATTTATTGCTTTATATATTTATTTATACTTATGTACATACATAAACATATACAAATAATAGGTGGAAAAATACATATATATATATATATAAACATATATATTTCTCCCCTTCATTTGATACAAATATTAGAAAACTAACATACAATACACACAAATCTGTGTCTTACTTTTTGAATCTGATATTATATGGTGGAAATAATTTTATATTAGTTTTAATATCCATTGTTTTGTTAAATTTGAAACAATATTCCATGGTATTGATATGTCTTATTTAATAACTAGGCCATTAGTAATTATTTAGCTTATTTCAATTAATTTTCTCTTATAAACAACACAAAATGATATTTGAATGTAGACAATTTCTAACAAGTGCAATATATCTTCAGAATAAATTTGTAGAAATGGAAATGGTAATATGAAGGGTAGTTTGACTTTTAATTTTGCCTATATTAAAATAATGATATGGAGTTTCACTTGAAACTTAAATTTAAGAAATGATTAACTGTCTCAAATGTGCTCCATAGCTGAACTAGTTAGATATTTCATAATACTGCTCTTGAAATTTTACTTTGGATTATAAATTATTAGATATCACAAGAAATATTTGCTTTGCCAGTGTTAGAAATATATTGTGCAGATCATTTGAAAATATGCTTAAATACTACAAAGTTCTGTCCACACATAAATAAAATTAGTGTTTCTCATTAACTTAACAAAGCCAAATAGTATAAATCAGAATAATTATTTGAACTATATTCTACAGAGTTGAGATGAGATTGAAATATTCTTAAATATTTCATTGGGTACCTAACTTCATTCTGAAGAGAAAGGAAATAACTTTTTTTTTCAAGTGACTTCTGAAATGAAACATAACAAAATCTGTTATTTCAGTATCTATAGACACTTTATGAAGACATAGTTATAATGAGGTTGTTTATAATTTTTATCCAAATAAAGCTACGTGGTCTAGTTGTTCTTTCTAATCCTGCAGCATAATGAAGAACTTTAATGTTCCATCAAGAGCAATTGGACGGTGGATATGAAATGATGGCTCGCCCTTACAAAGAAATGTCTCTCTAGATGATGTCTTAGAAAGAATCAGAGGAAATTGCAATGGGAAAACATGCAGACAAACATCTGAGAGAACCGTTATGTCGAATAACTGTGTAACACACTTGTGATGATAATTGTGGAAATTTATTACAGAAAGCAAATATTCAGAGACTGCTTGATCAAGCTTCTGTCTATGAAATTCATTTTGTTGAACTCACTTTCTTCCAAGAAGGAAATGCTGCTTTTGACTCTAAAAGATAAATCAATTGTTATGTCTCTAATTAAATTCCCAAAGTGTTGTCTGTGACTTGTCTTTGCTTCCTCTTTAATTTGTTGTTAAAAAAATTGTTTTATTGATATAAAATGTTCTCATTGATATATGTGGATGTGGTAACAAGAAATAAAGTTTAAATGATCTAATAATAAATAAACAGATTTTAATTTTGTCATGGAAGATGCAATGCAGCGCAGTTAATAGTAAATCCACTATAGCCCTATTTTTAATTTTTGGCTGACCAACCATAGTTGAATATATAAAATCATTAGTTGTGCATAGTCCATAGATACAGAAATATAAAAAGAAATATTGAGAAGAGCTTTCTTTTTGTTGCTGTTGTTTTTAACCTCTTGTTTAAAAAAGATTAGTTTCAATCTTACAGAGGAATTTCAGAAATCATACAAAGAATTTCTATATACCCATTATTTATACTCACTCATTCATTGTTAATATTTTGTCCCATATGTGTACTCCTTCCTCTCTTCTTCCATCACCTTTGGATATATAATTTTACAAATAACTGTATTTACCATTATTTTTTCTCATTTGACAATAAATTGCAGACAAGGGATATTCTGTTATTGAATTATCTTTTTCATAGTCCAGATATTTTCATCAAATAATATGTGGTGTGGTGGTTAGCCAAAGGAAAATATAAGCAGCATAAAACTACAGGTAATGGAAAGGTCTCCACTGGGGGATATTACTCTCCTGCCATGAATCAGTCTCTGGCAAGTTCTGTCATTGGCACGAGACTAAGCTGCAGTTTTTGTTGTTTCTTGTTTAGGTAATATTTTAAACAAATACTACCCCTGGGCCAAATGCTTTAGAAAAGATAGATTTGATTAATAGTGAATCAGGGTTTTATGCTAGATTTATTGTTGACGTATGAGTAAATTAGAATTAACTTGGTTTTAAGAATGAAAAACAACGACAACATTGAAACTATAATGTATTGAATGAAGGAACTGTGAAAAACTTTATGAAGATGTAGTGACAATGAGGCTTTTTATGATTTTTATCCAAATAAAACATGTGGTCTAATTTTTCTAGTTTTAGATAAAATTATGTTAAATTTCTGAAGTTTGGGAAACTTAAAATGATCCTTACTATAGAGTTCCAGACAGGTGATTCTTTACATACCTTTTTCTGGCCATATGGATTTGATTTTCTGTCAACTGGATATTCATAGTGTTTATCCATTTTCATTCAAATTACATACCATTTTCTTGTTGGCTTGGAAGAACAATTTGTGTAACGTATATATAACTCTTAGCCATGTGTATTGGAATTTTCTTACAGCTACCATTTGCCTAGTGGCTTTAATATATATTTGCTAGAATGTTTTTCATAGTTGAATGGTAACCTTTCAAAATTTATAAATTTCCAGTCTAAATTAAGTATGTCTTCTCGTTTGGTTATTTGTATAGATTTCCAGATTGTCTTTTAAAATATTTGTTTTTACTTTTACCATTTTAAGCTTTTAATCCATACAAAATATATTTTCAATGTAAGAAAGTTATAATTTCCTTAGATAGCTAGTTATTTCAGCACCATTAAAAATACATTATTTTCTTATCAGTAGTTATATAACTACTCTTTGAAATAACACATTAAATTCACTACAGTCTTTTATAAATTTGAACTTATATTGAAACAAATTAGTCTAAACCATTCTTCTCCTCCCTCATCTTTTAATACATTTAAATACATATATCTGTATTAATGTATTTAATATATTTAAATATATAGTTTTCCACTTACTCCTAAAAATGTTTAAACCAATTCTAAAACAAAATTGTAGGGATAATAATTGAATTTATTTAAATAGTATGTCTTCTTGTGCAATAATATATTATTTTTTAGATTTATTCAAATGTTTTATACTTGAAATTAAAACATAATTTTGGTTGTCTATCTCTCTTGTTAAGTTTATTCCTAAACATTTTGTATTTTTGTTGAAATTTTGAATAAAATATTTTCTCTTTCATCTTAGATGTTTATTGATAGAATAAAGTTTGGATTTTGAACATTCTTTTCACATCTAACTGTCCATATCAACTTCCTTTACTCTAATATTTAAAAATTTTCTTAAAGTATATAATCAAGTCATGGGCAAAAGTACCATCTTTTCTAATATATATGCATATTGTTTAATTTAATTTTCTCACTGCATTGAGTACTCCCTGTATTAAATAATAATAGTGAACCCAAATTGTGGAACATACTGCCCAGCAATGCTTGATCTCTGACACCATGTTCAATGTCAGCACCACGAAGACAAAAAGACTGAAGGATTCTTATAAAGTGAGGAATGCATGATCTGAATTGAATAAGTAATGAAAAAATGGCTATAGAAAATATTATCGGAAAATATGGCAACATTTGAACATAAATTTTATGTTACATAACACTGTAGTAACTTTCTTCTGTTTTACTTATAAGTATATAAATATGGAGAATGATAAAGCAAAAGTAGCAAGATGTGAACAAATGGTGAATCTAGATGAGCATTATATGGAAATTCTTTCTAATGATCTTGGAATTATTCTGTAAGTACAGAATTATATTTAAAATAAAAATATAAAAATAACGTGAGACTCAGAAATCCCTGTTTACTTCCTGATATTAGCTGTATTTGTTTTACTGCTTTCACACTTAATTAAATATTTGTTGTAAGTTTTGTTAATTCCAAAAATTTTATTATGAATACTTGTTGAATTTTATAGAATCTTTTCTACAAGCATTATCGAACAACTCCCAAGATGTGTTGGAATATGTTAATACTTCCTGATACCAAGCCACCCTTGCATTCCTGGAATAACTCTAATTAAGAAATGTATTATATATACATATAAGAAACAAGTTGAAAATTTGAATAGACTGGATGCCTTAGAATAGTTTGAAAAGACAATTAAAAATATGTTTAAAAAATACATATAGCTTTCAGTATTATATTAGGATTAAACGGGTTCACTATTTCATCTTAACTTAAAAAAATAGATTATTCCATGCTGTTGAAACTATGTGTTCAGTTGTGAAAGAGGGAAGTACCTTCTCCATTTAAGATACTAAATATAGGAAATAAGTTATTAAATAAATAAACAAACAAATAAGCAGGAAATACCTATCGAGAAAACACATCAAAATCTTTATTGACATGGGTATATTAACAAAAGATTTGGGGAGTCCAGGCTGTTTCTGTGTCACCCAGGGTTTGTGCAGTGGGGCCATGATAGCAGAGGTTCTATCAGGGGAACTGGCTAGAAGTCAGGAGGGCTAACTGATCGGCTTCCCATGAGGGTCCCTACATAAGCATATATCTTAAAGAAGCTGAATAGAAGACTTTCTAGTTTCGTGAATATCTTCATTTGGCAGATGTGGAAGGATGTCCAGGGGGTGATGTGACCTGTCAAATGTCCTCTGCCACGGTCAGTACTTGAGGCTGGTCTGAGGCATTACTTGTGCATACAGAAAAATTATCTGCTTGTTTACTGAATGGAAATAAAATCTAGATGCCAGAGTTCTCTCATAAAGTTCTAATACCCCCAAATTTGACAGTAACTATAAGTGGAGAATCAGTTTGTGGTGTCCACTGACAAGTGGAGATACAGGCTAGATTGTTTGAAGTGATCTTGCATGGATTTTTGGCTGCTCTGTATACCCTGTGATATCCAGGGCAGACACATGGCCCTGATCCAGAGAGGATGTTCACCTTACAATTTTTGTGAATGGCCACTCCAGAGTTGGGCAAGACATAGCTGTTCCCATAAGTTACAAAAGAAATCTGCTTCCTGGAACAGTGAATCGCACAGGCCCTGCCATCACTGTAGCGACAATAGGTCTCACTTTCATCTCTGTATCCAGTCAAATACATTTAGTTTAGAGTGTCAAGTCACAAAATGTCTACTTTATTATTATATTTGGATTTTTTCAAAATAACTACTTCTTTTTATGTAAATATACTCTTTATATTCACTTTGTTACCAATCACCATATTGAACTCTTTTTTTTATTCTAGTCAATGTGTATGTGCACCTACATTTGATCATATATTGTGTACATTATTTATTTGAAAAAAATATGTATGAATATGGAATGAATTTGAAACTTAGGTTAGAGTTACTTTTTTTGTTCTAATTTCTTGGTTTTCTTAAGGAAAATATTTTTTTCTTTGATATTGTTAATGTTTAAACTTTTGAAGTTGTATTAAGTTTTGAACCTTATAGATTGTGTAATGTATTATACTAATTTTCTCTATTTCTAATTATTTTATAAATAAGAATTTTTTATTAAGTAATTTAAAGGTATTTTGAGTTTTACCTTTATTTCATTGTGATAAAACAAACATAGGTGATATTATTATTATTTTTTTAAGATTTTATCTATTCATCTGACAGAGAGAGAGCACAAGCAGGGGGAGTAGCAGGCAGAGGAGAGGAGAAGCAGTCTCCCTGCCGAGCCCTGAACATTAGGCTCAGTCCAAAGACCTGGGATCATGACCTGAGCCAAAGGCAGGTGCTTAACTGACTGAGCCACCCAGGCACCCCAAGTTAATATTATATCTTATTTTGAAAATTCTTTAGGTTTTTTTATGTTGTTCTATTAGCAAAAGTACTAAAAATGTGTATATCAACTATTAAATTTCTCAAAAATTTTATATTTGTACACTTCCAAAATATTTTATGATGTTGCATTTAACTGTTCTCTCTCTCAAGGAGATCATTGAGAACTGTGAACGTCTATGCCATTTTGTTTCTGTTCTTTTTTCCTTTTTACTTACATACATTTTGTATATTTTGATGCTATATAATTTACCTTGTGATAGTTTATTGAATTAGTATATATTTGCTGCTATCATGACCTTTAACATTCCCCCTCCCCTTTTTGTAAGAATGTGCCAGGTATGTAGCATGGATTTGGGTTATATTTTCAGTCCTAATGTGTTCCTTATTCCTCTCTAGTGTTGGCATACTTTGAAAGCTGTTCCCAACTTTTGCAGATGGTCTCTCCGTGCTTTGAGTTGAGATTTCTTCTCTTGGTTTGACTACATCTGCCCTTGCTTTTGAAACATTTCTTTATAATTCCTGGTCTATCACATAACCTCTTCTTGTCTTCAGCACTTTTTAAAAATGTGCTCTTAAGTCATTTTTTCATTCCTAAAAAGAAAGAAAATATGTGTACTTAGCCCACCATTTTGAGCCAATACAGATCACTATCTCTTTCCATGCATTTGAACTATCCGAAGAAATCGAATTACATGAACTTTGTGTCTTTCAGCTTGAGATATGAAGGCATCAAGTTTAAGCTGGGAATAAAATTGGAAAAAACTTCTTTGCCTCATGAGACAGTAGACAGAATGTTAAGATTGTGAAGTATTTTTTCTTCTTCTCTAAGGACACAATTAGATTTTTCTTTAGTATGAATGGACTTATTTCACCACATGAAATTCTACTCAGAGAAATTCACATTTAATGTTTCTAGAGTTTCATGATATTTAAGTGATGTTTAAGGATACCATCATATCCTTCAGACTGATACATTAAAATCAACTTGAGATCATAATCGTGTGGGAAAGAGTTGGTAAATGTTAGAAACACAGCATCCATAATAAAATAAATATTAATAATATTTATATTATTATATATAATAATAAAAATATTTACCATTTAATGTGGCACAGGAATCAACTATTAAACATAGGATATTGACTAGTCAGAAAAGAAGTCAAACACAAATACAGGTATTGCTATAATGATATGTAATGGCTGAATATTGTTAGTATATAAATATTTATAATAATTCTGGACTTAGGGAAAAATGTTATGAAAAAGTGAAACACTGCCATTGTCTAAAAGCTTTTGTTATTAACCAGGGATGTTCTAGAGTAAGTGACTAACTTAAAAGCAGGCATTCAGTGCTCTAGAAGTTGATACGAAGCCAAGGCAATTTTAAGTGGAAAGACAAGGCAAATTCAATGTCTTTTAATTAGACCACATAGGCAAAATTTATTTATAAAGGCTAGAAAATTAAAGAAAAACAATGGTCTCACAAAGAGAATGTTGTTGCTTTAAAAATTATTCTTGTCTGAGTTGAATATTGAACTACTATTTATTTTAAAAATCAATCACAACTCCACTTTATATCATAAAGTAAACTGTTTTGCAGAATTTAATAGGATTATGCTATTGATTCCATCTATACAATGCTAGCTGGTATTGCATACCTATGAACTACGGCCTATTATGTTACTGAGCACAGGAGAAAAGGGATTAGTCTGTGAAACAACAAGCAGATTTCATGTCTCTGTACAATGTTCACATGCCTGTTAACTCAATAGTCATTTTATGTTAGTAAATGTCAACCAATAAAACAAAACAAAATAAAAAAGTTATCTGTTCTAATCCTTGAAGCATCTGGCTAGGTTTATTTGAAAAACTCAGTTTGGGTACCTATTCAAAATCCAGGCACTGGATACGAAAGAATAGTTTTTGTTAATCTGTTTGTTTTCTTCACAAAGATGAAAATACTACTGAATCATTGATTTCAACTACATATGATTTCAATAACTTCTGTAGTATTTTCCTATGAATCATTTAATCAGACCAGATGCTAATATCTAGCTATTCTAGCTTATTTTCAGTCTAAGTCAGGGAAAAAGTGATGATGTTCTGGTGGGAGGGTGGCAGAGGGAGGAAGCTGAAATTATCACTGCAAATGCCCTATGCATCCAACAATTATATACATATCACTGTAATTTCCTGAAGATTTATGTATACGAATATATAAATTATCTGGTAAACAGGTAAATTTCAAATTGTTCTTCCCTAAAATAATTTGTTTCTTAAGTGCTTCTTACCTGCATTCTTAATGTCATGGACTTTGCTCTGCTTTACTTTTATTTTGTAGGCACAGCCAGTCATGAGAGACCTATCTTTCATGGAATTTCAAAGTACAATTATTTGTAAGTATGTTCAAATAGCATTGGGTAATGGCAAAGAACCTTATAATTGCATTGTAAAGAAATTTTTATAATTTTTAATTTAATAGTTTATTTTCAAAATAGTCAAAAAAGGAACAGTCACTTATACAGGTAGCCTCTACTTTTCAAAACTAATAGTTTTTATAATATTGTTCAGGTATCTACAACATCAACATTCATTGCCTCTGAATTGCTTTTCTTCCTCCATTTGAGATCTTAGCAATGTAGAGCTGTGCTTCAATATTTCTGTCCTACCCATGGATGTCCATAGTCACGGACAAGAACCTCTGAAGTATAAATAATCTTAATCTGAGCCTAAACCCAAAATTTCAAATTTTCCAAACTCAATCTTCTTAAAAAAATAATTTATTTGACATAATAAACTGAGTAATGCTCCCCACCCACCCCAATATATTCACATCCTAATCCTGGCAACTTGTGAATTATACAAGGTTAAAGGGACTTAGACATGTGATTAAATTAAGGATTTTGAGATGGAAAATTGTTAGGTTATCTGTGTTGGCTCTATATGTAATCACAAGTGGCCTTGTAAGAGATTTGCCTGTAATGGAAAAGGCAATGAAACAGAAGTTGGAGTCAGGTGCACTGAAGACGGAGGAAAGTGCTATAAGCCAAGGAACAGGGATGGCCACTATAAGTTGAAAAAGACAAGGAAATAGGTTTTTTTTTTCCTGGAGACTCCAGAAGAAAAGAGCCCTACGCATACATTGATATTAACTCTGAAAGAGAATAAATTCATGTTGTTTACCTATCTAAGCTTTTCTGGTAATATGTTACAGCATCAATAAAAAAATAGTGTACTTATTTTTCACAAGATTACTGCTCTCCATATTTACCTTTGATAATGCACAAACAGAAAAAAATCTGCATTTTGAAATGTGTCAACATTTACTATTTATACAATGAGAGTCAATGTGTCAATCCAATTCTACTGGGAAGCAGATACCAAGATTGAGTCAAGAAGGGAAGAGATTTATTGGGCATAAAGTCTAAAAGACAAAGGAGAGAAGGGGTCATAGTAGGGAATATCTTCAAACCTGTGATACATATTTGATACCCATGAAAATACAGAAGTAAAGAAGAAATAACAGATAGGAAGAGTTAGTTACTGATGAAGTTCTGAGACAGTCTCATTCATGCAAACAGGAAGTCCCAGAGAAGACGGTCTGTTTGAGAAGCTCTATGCTGGGCAGAAACAACACTGAAACTCACCCAGTCATTAGCTGACACTCCCCAGGGGTAGTGTGTTCTTGGGCTAGAGACTGTGGAAGATTCTAAAGGTATTATAACTGCAGTTGCCAGCTAATTGCAATCCTGGTAGCAGTTTTCTTTTGGAGGAATATCCAAGGGGCCCACATCCATGGCTGCCCCAGTTAATTTGACAGTAACTAATTATTTGTCAATAATTTCTGGTGTGAACGTCAATGAAACAAAACCATGTGGCAGGAACAGCTGATTCTTTTCTTCCACCAGTTACTCAACTCTTGTACCATTACTCAATTTTCATGCTTCTGTTTCTTATGTCCCCCTCTTTCACAATAGCAAACAAGCCAAATTTCCATCCACCAGTACAATATAACCTATTATGATACTAAAAGTGGATGATTAATGATTGATCAAAAAAAGTTAAGCAGCTGCCTTCTGCTCAGGTCATGATCCCAGGGTCCTGGGATCTGTTGGCATTGGGCTTGCTGCTCAGCAAGGAGTCCTCTTCTCTCTCTCCCTCTGCCCTTCCCCCCTGCTTATTCTCTCTCTCTCTCTCTCTCTCTCTGTCTCAAATAAATAAATAAAATCTTTAAAAAAAGTTATAAATTTTCCAAGGTTAAATCTTAATTATTTCTCATAAGCATGTTTAAATGTCTGAAAATCTTAGACTCAATGGCTGATATAAATACATCTTTAAGATTTGAAATTATTTGACACATTTGTTCTCAAAAAATTCAACCTACCTTCAACTTTATTTGCACCATCATTCATCTTTATTTTTTTCTCCATTCCTAAAATGAAGTAATATTCTCTGTTTCGAGGCCAGTGCATCTAACTGGGCATTAATCTTCTGTCTCTTCCACTTATCTTCTTTTATACAGGACTTCACTCTGAACAAATGAAATAAAACAAAAAGCCTCATTTAATTCCATGTTTCCTAACAGCTACTGTCTGACATCTCTCTCCATCTTCTGTACTAAATTTCTTGAAGGAATTGTCTAAATTCACTTCTTACAAACAAGAGGGTAGGCTTTTCATTGACAAAAAGCTACTCTAACTTTTCTCTCTGAGGCTGCTCTCTGTTGCCACATTCGACATGTGTATTTACCTTCTTCTTGCCCTAGATATCACTGGTTACTCTCCTTTTCCTTGCCTTCCATGAGAACACGTTTTTCCCCCATACATTTACCATGTTCCTTTTATTACCTGCTTTTACTTCACCTAAACTTTTCTTTTTCTTTCTTTCTTTCTTTCTTTCTTTCTTTCTTTCTTTCTTTCTTTCTTTGCTTCAAAAAATTCCATTTCAGGACATTACTGCGGTCACGTAATTCTTGTCCACAGGAGGCACAAGAAGCAACTTTCACTCTTTCGTCCCAATAAGGACTAATACATGAAAGACTGAGATATTTAATTCTTCAGTCCAAACTTCTTCCTGACTTAAGTAACTATTATATATCTTCTTGACAAATGTTCCACAGAAAACTCAAATTGAAAATGTTCAAATTTGAACATTGTTATCTTCTCTTGTTAAATCTAGTCCTCCATGTGTGTTCTTTATCTGAGCCGATAACCCCACCAGTTATTCCAACAATTGTGGATATTTTTGCCTTGCTCCTCTTTTATCCCACATCCCAGTTATTTGCTGAATCTTACTGCCATCATCTTTTACATATTTATTGTATTTGTGTTCTTCTCTACCTCCATATTTCTACTGGCACCTAAACACCAAGTCCTAATTTTCTTTCTAAATTTTCTCTTCCATGTATTTGGAAACACGTCCAAGGGCTAGTGTTAGAGTAGGCAGCTAGTTAGGTTCTAACAGGATGCCTAGAGGCCAGCAAAGGGGGAATCAGGGTCAGCTCTCTGGAAAGTTAAAAAACTTGTCCTGGCTGCACACCCAAAACAAAGCCGTAAGAACCTGGATCAAACCAGACAGGCTGAAGGCAAAGAGGGCCATAGACCATGACCAAGTAAGGAAGAAAAGGCTTAAAATCTTGCTTCCGAGAAACCCCCACTTTAAGTAATGAATATTTCACCTCCTTGTTAACAACTGTCAATAAATGATAGAGGCCCAAACCCCAGGGGCAGAGTACTTGCTTGTGCTCATTCTCTCTCTCTCTCTCTCTCTCTGGACCTACTCTCACATCTCAAGAATTTACTTTCACTTTAATAAACTCTTGCTTGTGTCACTCGTCCACTGTGTTGTGTCTGTCCTTGAATTTTTGCTTGTGAGACCAAGAGGCTTCTGCAGCATCTTTGGGATTGGTTGGGCAGAGGCATTGGGCCAGAGGGTCTCCCCAGTCCACCTGGTAACACTAGAATAGAATAGAATAATTATTCTTTTTTCTTACCTAATGCATCTTCTAAGTTACCAAGTCTTGCCAATTTTTTTCTTTTCTTGGATGGTGAGGTGTGACTTGGCTTAGTCTTAATGTTTCTCAAACTTGTATAGTATTTAGACTTCTTATAAAGGAATATATTTCTTTTATACCCTAGAGTTGATTGAAATTGTTTTCTTAACTATGTAGAAACCAACACTGAATATAAACCCTAATGTTTACAGCTATTATATAATTATAAAACCAAAACAGGCAGACAAATTAACTACAAAAAACAAATATAAAACTATATCATTAAAAATAACAATATCAATGTAATGGTATGAGTGATTCTTTTTTCTGCTGAAATAATATTATCTGAATTGCTATGAATCTTTTGAGTTTAGCATGCCTATACTGCTTTGTGCTAAATGACTATTCAATTCTTCCACCACCTACCTTCCTTCCTCTTTCTTTCTTTCTTTCTTTCTTTCTTTCTTTCTTTCTTTCTTTCTTTCTTCCTTCCTTCCTTCCTTCCTTCCTTCCTTCCTTCCTTCCTTCCTTCCTTCTCCTTCCTTCCTTCCTTCCTTCCTTCCTTCCTTCCTTCCTTGGTGAAATGAGTATCTTCATTATGTGATGTAAAAACAGCAAGAAAAAGTAATAGAAAATGTCATGGCCACTGTCTTGCTGACCCTGGTTTAACAACATATGGCTTACAGAGAATGAAGCATGAGAGACTATGGACTCTGAGAAACAAACTGAGGGCTTCAGAGGGGAGGGGGGTGGGGGAATGGGATAGGCTGGTGATGGGTATTAAGGAGGGCATGTATTGCATGGTGCACTGGGTGTTATATGTAACTGATGAATCATCCAACTTTACATCAAAAACCAGGGATGTACTGTATGGTGACTAACATAATATAATAAAAAAAATTAAAAAAAAAATAAGAAGGAGTTCTCAATGCAGTAAATTCTGCAAGAGAAGAATACTGTCTCTGAGCATGAGGTTGAGTGGTTCATTTCTATTCCAGTCTGAGCCAGGACAATTATAATGATATTGATGACATTAGCTTCATTGAGAAAAAAGAGCTGCATTTTGTGTTATAAACATATTCTGCAGATGAGAAAACAGACTCAAGAAGTCTAGTAAATCGTCACATTTTTCTTCACTTTCTTTACTAAATTTCTTGAAAAGGTGGTCTAAATTCACTGTCTTTCTACCTCTTTCTCTCTCTCTCTTTTTTTTAACCTCCTTCAAGGGTTTCTCCCAACCCTCCTACCCCTGACTCTGGCAACCACCAATCTTGTTTTCTGCTCTATGAGACTTTGCTGTTTTGTTTTGTTTTTTAGATTCCACATATATAAGAGAGATCATATGGTATTAATCTCTGTCTGATTTATTTCATTTTGCATAATGCCCTCGGGTATATCCACATTATCACAAATGGGAAGATTTCATATTTTTATGGCTGAGAATATTCCATCGTGTGTGTGTGTGTGTGTGTGTGTGTGTGTGTGTGTGTATATATATATATATATATATATATATATATATATATATATACCACAAGTTATTCATTCATCCATCAGTGGACACTTAGGTTGTTTCCATATCATGTCTATTGTAAATAAGGTTGCTATGAGCATTGGGGTGTGAATATCTTTTTCATTTTCTTTGGATAAATACCCAGAAGTGGAATTGCTGGATCATATGATAATTCTGTTTTTAATTTTTGGAGGAAGCTTCATACTGTTTTGCATTATGGCAGCACCAATTTACATTCCCACCAACAGTGCATAAGTGCTCCCTTTTCTCCACATGGCACCAAAACATTTTACTTCTTGTCTTTTTGATAATAGCCACTCTAATAGATGTAAGGTGATATCTCATTATGGCTTTGACCTGCTTTTCCCTGATGATTAATGATGTTGAGCATCTTCCCATGTATCTGTTGGTCATCTGTATGTTTTCTTTGGGAAAATGTCTGTTCAGATTCTATACCCATTTTTAAATTAAATTAATTTTTTTTGCTGTTATTTGTGTGAGTTTTTTTTATATATTTTGGATATTAACCTCTCTCTCTCTCTCTCTCTCTCTCTCTATATATATATATATATATATATATATATATCAGAGAGAAAGAGAAAAAGATATATAAAAGATATATCTCATTTATATATGAGAGAGAGAGAGATTTTAAGTTTAAGGAATTGGTTCATGCCGTTGTGTGGGTTGACAAATCTGAATTCTGTAGGGGAAGCTGGCAGGCTGGAAATTCAGGTAAGAGTTGATGTTACATTTTTTATTCAAATGTTGGAAACAGACAGAATTTCTATTTGCAGTCTGCAGGCAGAATTCCTTCTTTGAAAAAATCTGTCTTTGCACTTCAGATCTGCAACTGATTGAATGAGACTCATGCACATTATGGAGGGTAATCTTTACTAAAAATCACCTGATTTTTAAAATTAATCATGTCTAAAAAAATACCTTTACAGCAATATCTAGACAAGTGTATGACCAAACTACTGGTTACCACAGTCTAACAAGGTTTACACATAAAATTAATCATCACGTATGATAAATAGCCTTCTTTCTCTCATCTACCTATATTATTTCCATTTCTCTTCAAGATACAGCTGCTGGAAGTCTAATATGACTACTCTAAACTATGTTTGTTGACCTTAATCGATAAAACACTGTGTTTTAACATTTTCTGCCAAGATCTTCTTTACAAGAATATTATTATTTTGCCTTCAAAGTTTTACCTTCATGATACAAACAAGCTAGTATTGGATATGGAGGTGTTAATCATGTGATGCAAACACAGAGGAAATACTGACTTCAAAGGTTTAACTAGTGCAGTCACCTGTAATGAGCGAGGTCAGCCATTGTCACAGCACCTCATCCAGGATAACAACTATGAAAGTATGATGAAGGAGGGCACTGGTTGTGATGAGCACTGGGTATTATATGTGAAACCAATTTTACCATATATGTTAACTAACTTGAATTTTAAAAGAAGTTGGAATTTAAAAAAAAGAGTTTCAAAGTTCTAATTAGGACATCATATTTAACCACAATGTCTAGATGTCTAAATATATGAATGACAACTAAATGGTCTAACTTCATGAATCTATAGACAGACATTTGAAATATAAAGTTATTTTTCATCTAATGTCAAATAATCAACATAACATGTAATGATTGTAATAGAAAATATGAAATGTATTAGTTTAAAGCTGCTCAGTAAAAGGAAATAATAAATATAAGGGTAGAGGTCATAGAGTTACAGGAAAAGCACTATTGTGGGTGCATAATTTTACCGCAAAGGACCAGATAGTCCAATAGATTTTGCAGGCCACGTACAGCCTCTGTCATGTATTCTCTTTGTTTTTTTTTTTTTCTTTTCTACACTTTAAAATATAAGTACTATTCTTAGCTCATGGGCGATACAAAAATAAGCCTCTGTCAGATTTATCTTCAATGTGGAGCTCTTATGTAATTACGTAATTCTCTAAGAGATATGCGATGACAGGAGATGTCTCTTCACTCTTTCAGGTGTGTTTATCATCTATTCCTTTCTTTCCTATATTATGCAGGATTTCGTTTGGTTATGGATAATAGAAAAATCTAAAATAAGGGTGGCATAACTAAGATAGAAATTTATTTCCTCATGTTACCTTCAGAGGCACAAAATCCAAGTCTGATCCACAAATTTTGTATGGATCCAAGCTCCTTCAAACTCACCAGTCCACTCTCATTCTTGGTTCAAGGTGGAATCTGTGTCCTATGGTGGATAAAGGAGAAACAAAAAGATGAAAAAGTGACAGCATCAGATGTATCTAAAGAAGTGTTCAAGGAAGCCTCTGTAAGCACTTACGTTTATATCCGTTTTGTCAGAACTTACTCATGTGAGTATATCTAGCTGCAAGGAAAGCGAGTTGATCTATTGTCCTTATACTGGATAATAGTGTATTCGGTTAAATTTTCTGTTTCTAGGATAGAATGTGAGAACAAATTTTAGGGGATAATTATAGGTTTCCGCCATGATTCTTCCTTATTTGAATTAAGAAGCCCAATGATGGTATGTAAATGTTTAGTCTCATGATAAAATAAGTATAATAGATACAAATATATCATTCATGTTTTTTAAGTTTTTACTATATATCAATATATTTTAACAGTCTAGTTGAATCATTTCCAGAAATATTATTTTGTGAGAAAAAAACTCATAAAACTAAATTTCTCTCAGAAACAGCTATATACCAGAAAGCCCAATTGATCATATATACATAGTTTTTCCTGGTAATGAACTCACTATCAGAACTTAAATGACTTTACTAATGACAATTAAGACACCATATTCTGAAATATATATTTTTAATATGTCAATTTCTCATACTCTGGCATAATCCATGGAGAAATTTTTAAAATAAAAATGTACGAGAGGAATCTTTTTAATAGTTCATTGTTGTAAAGGAGAATTCTTTAATGATAAATTTCACCCAAATAACCTCCCAGGGAAGTAATTTTACTACTTATCATTCCAACCACAATAATAAAAATTTAGCAGATGATAAGTTCCCATACTTATAGCTTTCTCATATGCATTTTTTTAAAGATTTTATTTATTTATTTGACAGAGACAGCCAGCGAGAGAGAGAACACGAGCAGGGGGAGTGGGAGAGGAAGAAGCGGGCTCCTAGCAGAGGAGCCTGATGTGAGGCTCGATCCCAGAACACTGGGATCACGCCCTGAACCAAAGGCAGACGCTTAATGACTGCACCACCCAGGTGCCCCTCTCATATGCACTTTTAAGTAAGGAAAGCCTAGCATTAAAAAGGAGTTGGGATGTGAATAATATGATGTCTATATTACTCACCTTTCTACTTTATTTTGATTTTTTATTTCTTACATTTTCAACACACACACACACACACACACACACACACACTTTACAATATTTATTTCAACTTTACCTGGGAAATAAACACTAATTTATACACATACCCATAGAAATTTTTGTGACCAAACAAAAACATAACAAAAAAATAAAATAAATAGAAGGATTGAAATATTTATTTTGAAAACATACATGCTTTTCATAAGCTCATAAAGAGGTGGAAACCATTCTAGAATCACTTCATAATAGTAATATGTGATACACTACATTAAGTGAAGAATTTCTACAGTGACTCTACATATGTTATTTGGATATTTTCTTCATAGACAAATGAAGCAAAACTGGTACAGACATAATTCTTCTATTATTACTAGATATTTATTAAACTGCTATATTGTACTAGGTTTGATTTAAATTTATTAGAAATAAATTACATAACATAACCTTTCTTACTTCAATAAAAATAGTAACCCTTCCACCAAAATTGTATCTGGTGACAAAATTAGCATTTATCTAATCGCAGAATGCTTCCAGGCAGGCTTGTAGATGCAGAGAGATTTACCTGGCAATCCTTAAATGTGATTATTTTAAATGCATAGGAAGTCAACCTGTGCAATGGCACTTCTCTTTTGCTGCAAGTTTTTTTTTTTTTATTTCAGAGTTAATAAGCATGATTTCCATCCATATTAAAAAAAGAATTCAAGAGTTCAGGGCAGAGAACAGCGAGTATTGTGTAAATATTTAGTTTAGTTCTAAACAAGCAAAAACAGAACTTGTCAATTCCAAATAACATATGCCACTGAAATACTGATTGGTTTCATTTTGTGGATCATGCATTAGGTTTTATGTACTTGTGAACAATTAAGCTTTCAGACTCAGCACAGCGACGGGAAATCCAAATGATTCACATTTCTAGATAAAAACGAATATGCTTCCAAATATTCCTGAAAAACAGGAAAGGAAACATAGGAGGACAAAGAAGAGTATCAAATCAATTTGGTTGTAACTTTAGTTTTCTGTGACATGTCCCTTATGAATATTATCTGATTCTTTTATCATGGTTGTTACTACCTACTACAAAATAGCCATCCTAGGATGTGCCACATAGGTTATTATATAGCTATAATAACATTTTATTTATATTTTAGAATGATGGTTCCTTGAATTTAGCATTTACAACTACTAACATAATTATTCCCCTATAGAATTTTTGGACATACGTGAGTCAATTTTATTTTACTTTCTTTACTACAGAGTAAGTTGTAACTTTTTAAAAATGACTAAGTACTTCTCAAAATTTCATTGAGGTAATATAAAATATCTTAAAGTAACTTCTCCAAAGTATATAATTATTATTTATGGAAATAAATATATACAGTAATAGTAAAATTAACACCAAAAGAAGTGAAATAACTAATTGGTTGTAGTTTGTTAGCTATAGCCAGGAATCCATTCTGACTCTGTTCCAGAGAGAGTCAAGGAATTGCTACTTAACAGCCAAAGAAAGTTATATGAATTCATTTTATTTCTCTGATTCTTTGGGGGTTCAAATAATGATTGTTTCTGGTATCAGATGGCGGATATTCATGTAATGCTGGGCTTCTCATCAAATATTGGGTAAATATGATATTCCATCCACAAATGTAATATTTTAAAAGATAATAATTGTTGCCTTCAAGTCTGATTTGAGACACTACTCAAAAGCCATCATGAATTACACTGTCTCATATGTGTTTTCCTTACTGCAAGTTGAATTTATTAATAGTTTGTTTGGTAAAGTAGGAGACATTCACAAGATTTATAGCAGAAACAATCACAGCAGATATTCACTGTATTATACTGAGGTTTTGTTGAGCTCATGGCATCCTTTGATTAACTGCCATTGGAAGCATAGTTTGCAGCAGGGCTGTGTCACAGCTCTGTGTCACCATGTTTCATGAAGTTACTGGTAGGCCTTTAGGGAGGGTAAGTGTATAAACATTCACTTAACAAGAGATGTATGGACAAGCTGTGAAAGTAATGACTAATTGACTGCCATTCGGGATTTATTTGGAAATCTTTCGACTCCAGCTCCACCTCACGTAATGATGAATGACATCTCTTTCTCTAATAGAGGAAAACAGCAAGCTTGGGCCCAGAGCAGACACTCTGAAGTGTGACTAGAAGTCATAGTGTTTCAGTCTGTGGAAATGAACAAATAGAGATGGAGTATGTAAGGGTTCCCACTTACTTTTTCAGTAGTGAAATTAATAAATTAGGTATATAAAACACAATAATTTATTTTCGCGCAGGTTTAAAATGGCAAATCAAATCGAAGCATATGTGGTTGAAATTCAGATGTTCTAATTTCAGAGGTGTTTATTATTGGCTGAAGAAAGAAAGTATAGTTTCTGTTTTCTGTGAGGTGTAGTTTATATTTTATTCATTCTGCTACAGTGTAGAATGGCCAAATGGCCACATTTTCTTGTTAATCTTCATGGTCTTATTAAAAAGGAACAAATGGGGTTTCTAGGTGGTTCAGTCAGTTAAGCCATGGGACTTGATTTTGGCTCAGGTCATGATCTCAGCGTTGTGAAATTGAGAGTCTGCTGGAGATTCTCTCTTTCCCTCTCCATCTGTCCACCCCCCTGCTCATGCTCCCTCTCTCTCTCTTTCTCTCTCAAATAAATACATCTTTTTTTTTTAAAGGAGTGAATTTTACTACAATTCGTTTTCTCAATAATCATACCTACCCCATCAAGGAATGAAATCTTCTTTCTTATATTTGGGTTCCCGCTAATCTGCCAAAAGAAGACAGAGTAGTTGGACAGAAGAGAAAAGGAGATTGAATAAGCATTGTTAAAATTAAATATATCCTTTAAATATAGAAACTATTTCTTTAAATATAAATCTGTCTTTACATATAAAACTATTTTCTTTAAATATAATTGTTTCTTTAAATATAAAACTATGTGTTTCTTTAAATATAAAACTATTACAGGATACTACACTTTTAGTTCAAATTTAAAATTATGAGGACACCACAAATGTCAGGTAAAAATGAGAGTTAGGAAGAATTTGAATGACAGCATGAAAAATCTGTAACATACCTTATGGTTTTACTCTCATCCATGGTGCTAGCTTCTTGAACTTACTTTGGACCCAAAGACATGAAAGAATGCAGTTTTTAAACCTCTGACTGTTTAGGTATATCATCTTTGTTCATGACTGGATAGAAGATGTGATTTAGGGATTTAAGTGGTAGAAAAGAAGGATATTATCCTCCATCCTGGCTTAAACACAAAATCTTAGTTTATAATATACTTTTCAGTCGCTGCTTCAGTCTCATCAATTTAAAGAATTCAGTAGTACATTTCCCAGTATTCATATTTTAGAAAGTCCCCTAAATCATTCTCAGGCTACATGTGGTTTGAGATATATCCCCCTTTATTCCTCACTAACATTACATGAACTTGCTTAGTCACATTTGAGCAAAACTACAATCACTGAGACTTAAACATTTCTGATCATAAATCTATTAGTAATACAAGGAGAGGCTAAAGATGGTAGACTGTTATAAAATGTTATATGCTTTGACAAAACAGTAATGATATAAACTGGAGAAAAATGAAAAGAAAAGCAGAAAGTAGAATGAGCTTATAATTGCCTACAGGTAATAGAGGGCAAAAGATTTATGAGATGACAATCTGAATGGAAGTAATGTAAAGATGGAGGAAAGGAAATAAATGTATTAATGTAAAAAACTATGTATATATGAAATCTTATCCTACTTGCAAGCTAACAAGTTAGCGTGCTACAGTTTCACAGAAGCTAGCAAGAGACAAGGGGCTCATGACTGAGAGAAAAGGACAGCATTGTGGCACAGCAACAAAGGAGTTTCTCATTCCCTTTCATGTGAAAATGGGGTTCAGAATGAAGGTCAAGAAAGGATTCTTGAGGCATCTTTGGTGCAAATAGGTGGTTTTATTCAAGCACAGGGATAGGACCCATGGGTAGAAAGAGCTGCACTGGGGTCATGAGGAGTAGCTGATTGTATGCTCTCAAATTTGGAAGGAGTTAGGGTTAGTGTAAATCTCTAAGGAATTAGGAGCAAGGTTTCCAGGACGTTGAGGACCTAGCTATTGTTATGAAAAGGTTATTTATTACTGTCTAGTAAAACCTTAGTCATGAGACCCTTCAAATGTTTATCAGTGGGTCAAATGCTGGAAG
This sequence comes from Ursus arctos, assembly GCF_023065955.2. NCBI lineage: Eukaryota > Metazoa > Chordata > Mammalia > Carnivora > Ursidae > Ursus > Ursus arctos. The sequence continues at coordinate 24,848,171 of NW_026622775.1, forward strand.
GACGATTGCTAACATATATCTTGTGGCAGCAGGGGGTGGGGGCTTAGTAGTAGAGATAAAGGAAGTTTCCAAAGGAATTTTTATATGTTAAAGGAGATTTACAGAATCCTGGAGGGTGGGATAATATTAAGCTAAGATTGTCTTTTGCCCTTAGCAAAGTATTAACATCACGACAGTTGAGTTCCTAGAGGAAGGTCACTCTGCATGTCTCAAGGACACGTCAATGGGCTATAGGTTGTAAGGAAATTTAATTTTTTTCTTTTGCTTTTGTTTCCCACATCACCTTCACTTCCCTTACTCCCAGGTCCTAAGGGGGTGATGTTGAGAAGAGCATAGGTGGGTGTTGCTCATACAGTAGGTTCAACGTCACAGGTGGGGAACCCAAATTTAGGAAACTTTAATCTTGTAATGTGGGTTGGTAGGAGACTTGCCCAAACTTTGCCACAGATGGAGACATCATTTATATTTTCCTAGTCAGAAAACAAATATGTTCACTTCCCTGAAGATAGTCATGATCTCAATCTTCTAAGATTATTTGCAATACAAATGTCCTGAAAAAATAGTTGAGAACAAAAGCTTATGCAGACATACAGAAATACTCTAAAGAATTGTCTCCCAACAATTAGGAGAAAGGTAACCACCAGAAAAAAAAAAAAAAGTTTCCAAATGACCAAGACAAAACAAACAAAATAAAACAAAAAATATCAATACAAATAGACCAGCATGTGAAGAATACTGCATAAATATGACACAAAGGAAATATGAAAGAAAATGATGACAGATACAAGACTAAACATGTAAGTTGTACAAGCAAATGTAAATGGGATTGTTTCTTTTTTAAAAGACAAATATTTTCAGAATGGCTTGCAAAGAAGAATTCACGTGTATGTTTCTAGAAGGTATATACCTAAAAGATAAAGATACTAAAATGAAGGAGAGACAAAAAGGTATACCACATGAATACAATCTAAAGTGAAACTGGCATTGGTACCTGTAAAGGTGAAATTCATGGCAACAAAATCAAGACAGAAAACCCTTCATAATATATTAACACAATTTCCATAATGAGGACATAATAGTCATAAATATCCATGAAACAAGTAAGACAGCATCCATTTTCAAAAAGCACCACTGACAAAATTGAAAAATTAACAGAAGCACAATAAAAATAGGTGACTTCAACATATCACTCTTGGCCTAAGACAAGTCAAATTGTTAAGCTGTAAGTAATAATTTATAATCTTATAATATACAAATGATATAATCAATAAGGTAAATTCTATGGATGCATAGTGAACTTTGCATTGAGATAACAAGCAATAGAACTTATTTTCAAATGCATATGGAGATTTCAAAAGAGGAAATGGGATAAGGATATAATAATTTTATTTATGTATATTAATTAAAATAAAATATATTATTAAATGAAATATCGAAAAACTAGTTCTTAATGTAACTTTGGGACACATATTAATAAAACCCCTTCTTTCTTTTAAGCAATATTCTGGGCACTGCTGTGAATACATTACTAAGTTCATGTATCTTCTATTATACTGTGTGAATTGTGTATTCATGTATTGTTTCTCTGTTCTAATCTGCCATTAATATAACAATTGCATATAATTTTGATTCAGTCGCCAGAACCAAGATATTTATTAAAACACACACATATAACAGGCAGGAGAACAGCACCCGTTTTCTTCATACATAACAGTACAAACAAACAAACAAACAGATTGCTGAAGAACTGCTTCATATACTTTCATAATTGTAAATAACTTCAGAAAAATTTAGTATGTGAAATAAAAAGTAAAGGAAATGTACTAAAGTGAGATTGTGGTTAAAACTGAAATAAATGGGAGAATCAATAAAGAAAAGGAAAGCACTGTTGATTGTGCATAAAAGAGAAAAACGAGAAGGTGATGAAAGTTGATTGTCTATTGCTCTGGTTCCTGTGTGTTGCCTTCTGTAATGCATCTGCATGTCTTTTTCTGCTTTTATGATTTTAATTTCATTTCTATGCAGTATTGCTGAAGCACAGGCTATATCAATATCAATGAACTATTAGAACGCCTCTCTTAAATTATATTTTTTTCAGCAAACCTTTTCTAAATAGAAACAAGCTGAGTCTTTTGAATATTCCAAAAGAAATTTTAAGCAGTTACCAGGAAACCGTACTTGTGCAGACTTTCAAAATAAAGAGCAAAGTATATTTTAACTTAATTAAATGAACATTTATTCAATTAGGATAATTTATAGGATAAGGAAGTAACAAGGCTAAAAGCACTTGAAAGACATTCAGAAACCAGGCTATATTCATAAAGTATTTTGTATATTTGGAAAAGAAGAAAATAAGTCACCAGCTAACTTATTTATTAACAATTCTAAATTCTATTACAATTTCTAAATTTTTAGAAAAATATATAACAGTACAACTGTATAAATATCCAATGACTTCCAATACATCATAGAAATAAAATTTCAAATCAACATAATCATATGAAGGGATAGATATTAAACTGAGAACAAATAAGAATGAGAGTTATGTCACCTCTTTCTAAGTAGAATTTGTTTTAAAATATTTTATTTATTTACTTGACAGAGAGAGAGAGACAGCCAGTGAGAGAGGAAACACAAGCAGGGGGAGTGGGAGAAGAAGCAGCAGGCTCCCAGCGGAGCAGGGAGCCTGATGTGGGGCTCTATCCCAGGACCCTGAGATCACACCCTGAGCCGAAGGCAGCCTGAGCCACCAAGGCACCCCTCTCAGTATAATTTTAACTTTAATTTTTCATTTTAAATATCTCAGAATGAAGGTTCTACTCACTGATATAAGCATGCATATCTTATGCTTTTATTATTTCGCTATATGGATATATTTTATCCAAATGAAATATCAAAAATATCATTTAATTCTATGTATTAGAAAATAATATCATATTCATTTGGAATTTGATTAGGGAAAACACAGATGTTTGGTTGATCAGATTTATATGTATGTGCCAAGTGTTACCAGTGGGATGATTCAACTTACATGGCTTACCTATTCCATACTGCTTATGTCCTTTTCTACTTTTCCTATGTCCTTGGCTAAAAACCATTGACCTTCCCTTGAAATATCATGGAGGAAAAAGGTCAACATACAGATAAGTATATCTTATCATAGAAGAATTTGCACTATATTTCCATTGGGATATATGTTACAAAGACATAAGCTCTGGGGAAAGTAGATGGGTCATTAAGTGTGCAAAAGTAAATTCTGTATCTGTACATGTAATGGATTAGTTATGTACGGAAACCTGCTTAGAAGTTTGTACATGTTTGTCACTCCATTTCCACTGAATTCATATCTTCTCTTTCCTCCATATTAAGAAAAAAGTCATTGTATCTTAGCAAAGGAAGATAACTGGAGGACACATACAGAATTAAAGCTGTCAGAAAACTCCAGAAGCCATTAGATTGGTCACCTGATCTGTAGGAGTTTAATTGTCCAAATTATGTAATATTTTTTCCAGCAAATATGAAAGTGTCAAGATCATTGATATTTGTTCACATGTGGGCTAGCAAGTGTGCTGATGCAATTTACAACCTGATACTTCAGAATATTATGTGTGATTCCTTCATTTAAATTTTCCTGTTTTGGGGTTTATTTCCTGGGCTCCTTTTATCACTAACTTAGAATAATGGGCCCCAGACAATTACCATCATCTATGTATACCACACATACAGCTAAATGAGAGTGAGATTACATATGATAGAATTTGACATAGTGTCATAAGAACAAAAATAATCATCCAAAATATCTATTAATATGAATCTTTCTTAGTAAAATAATTAGATTTTATTAAGTGATAATAGAGTTGTCCTAGTTCTTTTTCTCTAACCAAATCTCCTCTTCCTTATCCCCAGAATAAATACTTAATATCCAAGCATTCAATATGATACAATAATAACTTAGTAGATTATGTGTAAATCTTAACAAAGTTCACACTATATGAATTTAAGAACTACAGTACATCTAAAAGAGGAAACTAATTTTGTAGATTTTGCTCATGAATGATAGTATTAAAAGCCTTTATTTCATGGGGGCACTTGACGACTGAGCCACCCAGGTGCGTGGTCCCAAGGTCCTGGGATCCAGCCCCATATCGGGCTCCTCTGCTGGACACCTGCTTCTTCCTCTCCCACTCCCCCAGCTTGTGTTCCCTCTCTCACTGGCTCTCTCTCTCTGTCAAATAAATAAATAAATAAAATCTTTAAAAAAAAAAGCCTTTATTTCAGAGTTAAAAATAAATGTAGATTTCTTATCATGTAGACAAGTTGTTCTAGATGGAGAAAAATTACCTAAAATTACATATATCAGACTCCTGTGAAATTATCTGAAATATTTCACAATAGTTCATAAATAATAAAAATAGGATAATTTTGTTAGGCATGAAGTTGTATCAAAACATTCCATAGCATTACCCCATGAAAGAATAACACTCAATATCTAAGGAAGGATAACTGCTGTAGAATCTTCCCTAAACTTCATATTTTTCTTAGAAGAAAAACTTAAGGATTCCAAACACTCTAAATTAGAAGTTTTTCAAATTCAATTTCTCAGACCTCAAGACCAAGGACTCATGTACAGTATATCTAAAATAAGAAATAAGACTGCATTTTTAAAAACATCCATATGATAAGAACAAAAATGGTTTATGAGCCATGTTTTGTGAAGCATTACAATTCTTTCTTTTTCTTTCTTTCTTTCTTTCTTTCTTTCTTTCTTTCTTTCTTTCTTTTTCTTTCTTTCTTTTTCTTTTTCTTTTTCTTTTTCTTTTTCTTTTTCTTTTTCTTTTTTAGTTTGGGAAAGTGCCCGGGTTGTCAAAGCTCAGGTCAAAACTCGGACTTCTAATGTTTGATGCTATAAGGTGTAGCTCCCAGGTTGTGGGTGAGAAGAAGGCAAGTGATCACGTGGCCTTCATTCTATGACACAGAATTACATATTCCCTCACCACTGACATCAAATTTGGCTTTCAAAGATGCATTAATATGTTCATCAGTGTTCTGGGGAAATCAACATCAAAATCCTGCCTCATTTAAGTTGTTTAGCACTAGTGACACATACTAGAACTTTCAAAATAAGTTTAAGTATTTCAGAAGAATAAAGATATATGTATCTTTAAGAATTCTAAAGAATGTTGAGCAATTTGCAATTGATGATCTGTACTGATCACAAACAAATGTATACCGTATACAATATTGAGATTCACTCTGAAGCAAGGAACTTCTCAGGTGGCCTTAGACACAGCTCTTAGTCCGTCAACTAGGTGAATCACTTGCAAATTGCTAACACAGAAAGAACTCACAACATTGCATCATTCAGAGATTTCTAACAGTTTTTGTTAGAGTATAGAAACAGCTTTGGATCTGACATGTAATGTGCTTAGAAGTCTTCACTCCTGTCCGTGCAAGAACAGTGAACAAACTGAATCAACAAATCTTCTTAGTTCCATCAGAAGATTGAGTTGCAGGACAAATAGCTGTCTCCCAACCGAAGAGACAGGCAGATACAGAGAATCATAGCTTACCAGGAACAGAAAACATTGCTAGAGCTAGAACTGAAAGAAACACTCAAAGGTTAATTAACCAATTGTTGGAGACTGGCCATACACTAGCTTGAGAGATAAAAGTTCCTGGAGGCCGAGTCTTAGGAGATGCCTCACAGTTTTGTTACTTTTACTTCCAGGAGCTTTAGCACATTCTTAAGGTGAAGCTAAAAAAAAAAAAAAAAAAAAAAATGTTCCTGCTCTAGCAAGGTGAATGGAAAAGTAGCCATTTTGTAATTGCCCTGAGTTCTCTATTCTCTTCAACCAAGGAGAGACTATTTTACCAGAGCCTAACCAACCTAGAATAAGGGTAATATCTAACTCCAGCCATCACTAATCCTCCATTCTTACTTAAGGACGAAATAAAGCTGAGAAGCACTTGTGAGGATCACAGCCCAGGGGCATAGGCTCACTAAAGGTCTGAGACCTAATCATAGAATTATAGAATGTTTCCTCTCTTCCCCTGCACTTCATCAATAGGGCCTATTTACCTCAGTTCTCTTACCTGATACATTGTGTCTAGCTTTCAACAAAAATTATAAGGCATGCTGAGAGGAAAAAATGAATAAATAAATAAAAATAAAACCAGTCTGAAGAGACAAAGCAAGCAACAGAACCATAATCAGATATGGCAAGGATTTTGAAATGATCAGACTGGGATGTTAAAATAACTGGGTAATATGCTAAGAATGCCAATGTAAAGAATGGACGACAAACAAGGAGAGACGTGTAGTATAAACAACTCTAAGAAAGAATCCAAAAGAAATGGTAGAAATAAAAACATTGTGACAGAAATGAAGAATGCTTTTTGTAGGATTGTCAGGAGATTGGAAAGAGTGAAGGAAAGAAAAATTGAGGGTGAATACATGTCCATAGAAACATCCCAAACTAAAAAGGAAAGAGCAAATAAATTGAAAAAAGGGGAGATGGGTAACAATAGCCAAAAAATGTTGGACAATTTCAAAAAGTATAGCATATACACAATAATAATACCAGGTAGAAAAGAAATAGAGAAAGAAGCAAAATATTTAAGGTAAATGGATGAGAATTTTCTAAAGTTAATAACAGAAAACAAATCACAGATCTAGGAAGCTCAGAGAACTATGTCTAATTTATAAATGAAACTTCATGATTGGTATGTATTTACAGGAAAAAACAACAAATAATAGGGTTTGGTACTACTCACGTCTTTAGGCCTCCACTGGAAGTTTTGGAGTATATGCCCATGGATAAGGGGTGGGGTTAGGGTGAGGTGGGGTGGAAACTACTGTACAACATTAAACGCCTATTTTAGAGAAGAAAAAGGGTATCAAATCCATGATTTCAGCTTCCGCCTTACAAACTAGAAAAGAGACAAGTTAAATAAAAAACAAGAAGAAAGAAAATATTAAGAAATCAGTGACATTGAAGAGAAAAAAAAAGAGAAAAATTAATGGAACCAAATTTAGTTCTTTGAAAAGATTGATAAAATTGAAATATCTCTTGGGCGCCTGGGTGGCTCAGTCTGTTAAGCATCTGTTGTCCACTCAGGTTATGATTCCCGGGTCGTAGGATCAGGATCAAGCCTTAACAAGCCTCTTCCTCTCTTTCTCTGCCTGCCCCCACACTCTCCCGCTGCTCTTGCCCTCTCTCACTCTCTCTTGCTCTCTCTAATATAAAAAGATTTTTTTAAAAATTGAAATACTTCTAGACAGACTGATAAAAAGGGAGAAAAGACTAATTATTCATGTCAGGAATCAAAGAGAGGATTACCCTACAGACTCCATGGGCATTAAGAAGATAAAAAACAAACACTAACAACTCTATAACCAATTGCTTGATGCAATCTACCAAAATTGAATTCAGTTTAAAATATACCAACAGGGGCGCCTGGGTGGCACAGTGGTTAAGCGCCTGCCTTCGGCTCAAGGCGTGATCCCGGCGTTCCGGGATCGAGCCCCACATCAGGCTCCTCCTCTATGAGCCCGCTTCTTCCTCTCCCACTCCCCCTGCTTGTGTTCCCTCTCTCGCTGGCTGTCTCTATCTCTGTCAAATAAATAAATAAAATCTTTAAAAAAATAAATAAAAAATACTAAAATATACCAACAAAGAAAAGTAGTTCTGGAAGGTTTCATTAGTAAGTTCTACTATTTAAGGAAGAAATCATTGCAATTCTACCTCATCTCTTTCAGAAAACAGAAGAAAAATACTTCTCAACTCATTTCATGATTCAGCATTACCCCCATATCAAATCAGACAAACACATTGAAGAAAACCGTAAAAAGCCTTTAACATTTGAATTGTTAGATAACTGTTCTTTTGCATTCCACATGCCTTCTACTTCACTCGCTCCTGAAAAGCACCAACTAAATTAAGAAAGAAAGAAAGAAAGAAAGAAAGAAAGAAAGAAAGAAAGAAAAGTAAAAAAATTAAAAGTCCTCAGATACATCCATGCAGCTAAGGACCAAAGGAAAAAAAATGCCTCAGCTTCTTGTCTTACACCATATGCCCTCTGGTACATGGCATAAAGAGTGGAGCTTGGACTAATTTTAGATCCCATTTGTCCTCTGGTAGGCTGAATAATGGCCCCAAAGATATTTTCTAGGTTGTAATCATTAGAACCTATAAATAATCTCTCATATGGCAAAAGAGATATTGCAAATGTAATTGAATTGAGGTTCTTGAGATGGGAAGATTATCCAGGATTATCTGCTGGGTTTTAAATGTAATCAGAGGAGTTTTGATAAGGGGGCAGAGGGGGTCAATTTTATTCTATAAATTAGCAATGAACATCTGAAGATGAAATTAAGGAAAAAATTTCATTTACAATAACATCAAAGGGAAAGACAAGGATAAATTTCACAAAAAAGTGCAAAATATGTATTCTGAAACTGGAAAATATTGTTGAAAGAAGTTAAAGAAAACTTTAATAAAAAGAAAGACTTCCCATGTTCATGGATTGGAAGGCTTAACATCATTAAGATGGGGAGCAGGAGACCTAAAGTTCGTCTGGTCCCAGGAATTCAGCTGGAGAACTACCAAACCATTCTGAATACCTATGAACGCAACTGGAGAATGAAGAAAAGAATAGCAGAAGCTCTATGAACAAAAAAGAGACCACTTTCTGCAAGGAAGAGAAAGTTGGGGCCCCTTTTTCAGCTGGTGCCCTGAGTCAAGCTGGATATCTACCAGACCATCCTGAAAACCCATGGAATCAGTCTGAGACGCAGGAAGATACATCTGGATCTCTACAAACAAACATCTCCAGCGCTGAATATTGAGGTGTGAAGCGGGGAGCCGTGAATCGCGCACAGATATTGGAAGATAAATGGAAGGGGGAGGGAGCCGACATGCTTGGGCACTGGGAAGCAGTAGCCACCTGCACTAGGGAGCAGGCCAGACTCACCAACCAACCGGTACCCGTGAGAGAGCAGACTGAGACCGTGAGCCTGGGTACATGTGTGCGACCAGACTGAAAACCAGTGCTCCGGAGCCCACACGAACCACACTGAAACAGGGAGCTCGGAAGCGCGTGCGGGAACTGGGGGCGGCTGGTGGTGTTAGAAGCACAAAGGACAGAGACGTGCCGGCCCTGGAAGTGAGGGCTGGGACACCTGCTATAGGGCACACATCCCTGGACACTGCAGGGCTTTTGGCACCACTGACAGAAACAGAGTTAAAGTGGCCAAGAGAACTCAGTGGAGAGTGGACTGTGATCTCTTTGTTCTAAGGCAGAGGCTAGGATACGGCCGCTACTGCTCTGACTCTCAGAAGAGTCACAGAAAACCACCAGGGAAAGCCACCAGAGAACAAAAGCCCAGAAATACTGGCTCACATTGTGCCCATCCCCATCCCCCCTCGCAGGGGACAGGGAAGCTCTAACCAAACAGGGTTGTCTGAATATCAGTGCGGCAGGCTTCTCCTCCAGAAGGAAGGCTGAAAAGTCAAGAGGCCAACATCTCCAAGGTCCCTATAAAACAAGTGCACACTGCCTGAGTCCTGGTCAATAATTTGGGCTCTGGGCATCCCTGCAACCTCTCCTCATCAGAATGATGAGGAGGAGAAATCCGCCCAGCAAAGAAAAGATAATGAGTCTGTGGCCTCTGCCACAGAACTGATGGATATGGATATAACCAGATTGTCAGAAATGGAGTTCAGGGTAACAATGGTCAAGATGATGTGTAGGCTTGAAAAACCTGTTAACAAAAATATTAACGAGAATATAGAATCTCTAAGGGCAGAAATGAGAGTAAGTCTGGCAGAAATTAAAAATGCTATGAATCAAATGCAGCCTAAGCTAGACACTCTGATGGCCAGGGTAAATGAGGCAGAAGAACAAATTAGTGAATTGGAGGATGGGATGGTAAAAGAGAAAGTTAAAACAGAAACTTTGCTCAAAAAAATCCAATCTCAAGAATGTAGATTATGGGAGATTACTGACTCAATGGAACATTCCAATGTCAGAATTATTGGCATCTCTGAGGGGGTGGAGAAAGAGAGAGGTCTAGAAGAGATATTTGAACAAATTGTAGCTGAGAACTTCCCTAATCTGGCAAAGGAAACAAGCATTCGTGTCCAAGAAGCAGAAAAGACCCCTCCCAAGGTCAATGAGAACAGACCTACACCATGTCACGTCATAGTGCAATTCGCAAATATTAGATCCAAGGATACAGTATTGAAAGCGGCCAGGGGGAAGAAAATCCTTACATACAGAGGGAAAAATATCAGAATAATGTCAGACCTGTCTACAGAGACCTGGCAGGCTAGGAAGGGTTAGCAGGGTATTTTCAAAGCTTTATCTGAGAAGAACATGCAACCAAGGATCCTTTACCCAGCAAGAGTGTCATTCAGAATTGATGGAGAGATAAGGACCTTCCAGGATCAGCAGAAACTGAAGGAATTCATAACCACCAAACCACCCCTACATGAGATATTAAGTGAGGTTCTATAAAAGTAAAAGGCCTCAAGAGTGATACAGAACAGAAATTTACAATCTATAGAAACAAAGACTTCACAGGCAACATGACATAATTAAAATCATATCTCTCAATAATCACTCTTAATGCGAATGGCCTAAATGTTCCCATAAAAAGCCACAGGGTTGCAGATTGGATAAAAAGGCATGACCCATCCATTTGCTGTCTACAAGAGACTCATTTTGAACCTAAAGATACATCCAGACTGAAAATGAAGGAATAGAAAACCATTTTTCATACCAATGGACCTCAAAAGAAAGCTGGGGTAGCAATTCTTATATTAGACAGATTAGATTTTAAACTAAAGACTGTAGTGAGAAATACAGAAGGACACTATATTATTCTTAAAGGATGTATCCAACAAGTGGATAAGACAATTATAAATATCTATGCCCCCAACAAGGGAGCAGCTAGATACACAAGCCAACTCTTAACCAGAATAAAGAGACATATAGATAATAATACGTTAATAGTAGGGGACCTCAACACTTCACTCTCAGCAATAAACAGATCACCTAAGCAGAAAATCAACAAAGAAACAAGAGCTTTGAATGACATACTGGACAAGATGGACCTCATAGATATATACAGAACACTACACCCCAGAACAACAGAATACTCATTCTTTTTGAATGCACATGGAGCTTTCTCCAGAATAAACCATATACTGGGTCACAAAATAGCCCTCAACCGATACGAAAAGACTGAGATTATTCCCTGCATATTCTCAGATCACAGTGCTTTGAAATAGGAACTCAATCACAAGGAAAAATCTGGAAGAAACTCAAACACTTGGAAACTAAGAACCATTCTGCTCAAGAATGATTGGGTAAACCAGGAAATTAAAAATCAGTTTAAACAATTTCTGGAGACCAATGAGAATGAAAACACATTGGTCCAAAACCTGTGGGACACTGCAAAGGTGGTCCTAAGGGGAAAATACATAGCCATCAAAGCCTCACTCAAAAGAATAGAAAAATCTAAAATGCAGTTTTTATATTCTCACCTCAAGAAGCTGGAGCTGGAACAGAAGAACAGGCCTAACCCATGCACAAGAAGGCAGGTGATCAAGATTAGAGCAGAGATCAATGAATTAGAAACCAGGAGCACAGTAGAGCAGATCAACAGAACTAGAAACTAGTTCTTTGAAAAAATAAATAAGATCGATAAGTCACTGGCCAGACTTATTCAAAAGAATAGAGAAAGGACCCAAATTAATAAAATTATGAATGAAAAGGGAGAGATCACAACCAACACCAATGAAATAGGAAGGATCATTGGAAACTTTTATCAACAGCTTTATGCCAATAAATTAAGCAATCTGGAAGAGATGGAGGCCTTCCTGGAAACCTATAAACTACCAAGACTGAAACAGGAAGAAATTGATTTATTAAACAGACCAATTAATTATGAAGAGATTGAAACAGTGATCAAAAACCTCCCCAAAAACAAGAGTCTAGGGCCTGACGGATTCCCCAGGGAATTCTACCAAACATTCAAAGAAGAAATAATACTTATTGTCCTGAAGCTGTTTCAAAAAAAATAGAAACAGAAGGAAAACTACCAAACTCATTCTATGAGGCCAGTATTACCTTGATCCCCAAACCAGGAAAGACCCCATCAAAAAGGAGAATTACAGACTGATTTCCCTGATGAATATGGACACCAAAATTCTCAACAAGATCCTAGCTAATAGGATCCAACAGTACATTAAAAGGATTATCCATCAAGACCAAGTGGGATTCATCCCTGGGATGCAAGGGTGGTTCAACATTCGCAAATCGATCAGTGTGATAGATCATATCAACAAGAAAAGAGTCAAGAACCCTATGATCCTCTCAATTGATGCAGAAAAAGCATTTGACAAAATACAGCATCCTTTCCTGATTAAAACCCTTCAGAGTGTAGGGATAGAGGGTACATTCCTCAATTTCATAAAAACCATCTATGAAAAGCCTACAGCGAATATCATTCTCAATGGGGAAAAGCTGACAGCCTTTCCCTTAAGATCAGGAACACGACAAGGATGCCCACTCTCGCCATTATTATTCAACATAGTACTAGAAGTCCTTGCAACAGCAATCAGACAACAAAAAGGGATAGAATAATTCAAATTGGCAAAGAAGAAGTCAAACTTTCTCTCTTTGCAGATGACATGATACTGTATATAGAAAACCCAAAAGACTCCACCCCCAAACTACTAGAACTTTTAGAGCAATTCAGTAATGTGGCGGGATACAAAATCAATGCTCAGAAATCAGTTGCATTTCTATACACGAACAATGAGACTGAAGAAAGAGAAATTAGGGAATCCATTCCATTTACAATAGCACCAAAAATCATATATTATCTCGGAATTAACTTAACTGGAGATGAAAAGGATCTATATTCTAGAAACTACAAATCACTCTTGAAAGACATTGAAGAAGACACAAAAAGATGGAAAAATATTCCATGCTCATGGATCGGAAGAATTAACATAGTTAAAATGTCCATGCTACCCAGAGCAATCTACACTTTCAATACCATCCCAATCAAAATACCAATGGCATTTTTCAAAGAACTGGAACAAACAGCCCTTAAATTTGTATGGAACCAGAAAAGGCCCCGAATCAGCAAGGAATTGTTGAAAAGGAAAAACAAAGCTGGGGGCATCACGTTGCCGGATTTCAGGCTATACTACAAAGCTGTGATCACAAAGACAGCATGGTACTGGCACAAAAACAGACACATAGACCAATGGAACAGAAGAGAGAACCCAGAAATGGACCCACGGCTTTTTGGGAAACTAATCTTTGACAAAGCAGGAAAAAACATCCAGTGGAAAAAAGACAGTCTTTTCAATAAATGGTGCTGGTAAAATTGGGCAGCTATATGTAAAAGAATGAAACTTGACCACTCTCTCACACCATACAGAAAGATAAACTCCAAATGGTTGAAGGACCTCAATGTGAGACAGGAATCCATCAAAATCCTAGAGGAGAACATAGGCTGCAACCTCTTTGACATCGGCCACAGCAACTTTTTTAATGACACATCTCCAAAGGCAAGAGAAACAAAAGAAAAAACAAACTTGTGTGACTTCATCAAGATAAAGAGCTTCTGCACAGCCAAGGAAAAAGTCAAAAAAACTAAGTGGCAGCCCACGGAATGGGAGAAGATATTTGCAAATGACACTACAGATAAAAGACTGGTGTCCAAGATCTACAAAGAACTTCTCAAACTCAATACATGTGAAACAAAGAATCAAATCAAAAAATGGGCAGAAGGTATGAACAGACACTTTTCCAATGAAGACATACAAATGGCTAACAGACACATGAAAAAATGTTCAACATCATTAGCCATTAGGGAAATTCAAATCAAAACCATACTGAGATACCACCTTACACCAGTTAGAATCCAAAAATTGACAAGGCAGGAAACAACAAATTTTGGAGAGGATGTGGAGAGAGGAGATCCCTCTTACACTGTTGGTGGGAATGCAAGTTGGTACAGCCACTTTGGAAAGCAGTGTGGAGGTCCCTTAAAAAGTTAAAAATTGAGCTACCCTATGATCCAGCCATTGCACTGCTGGGTATTTACCCCAAAGATACGGACGTAGTGAAGAGAAGGGCCATATGCACCCCAATGTTCATAGCAGCATTGTCCACAATAGCTAAATTGTGGAAGGAGCCGAGATGCCCTTCAACAGATGACTGGATTAAGAAGATGTGGTCCATATATACAATGGGATATTACTCAGCCATCAGAAAGAACGATTACCCAACATTTGCAGCAACATGGACGGATTGGAGGAGATTATGCTAAGTGAAATAAGTCAAGCAGAGAAAGACAGTTATCATATAGTTTCACTCATTTATGGAACATAAGAAATAGGAAGATCGGTAGGAGAAGGAAGGAAAGAATGAAGGGGGTGTAAACAGAAGGGGGAATGAATCATGAGAGACCTTGGACTCTAGGAAACAAACTGAGTGCTTCAGAGGGGTGGGGGTGGGGGATTGGGATAGGCCGGTGATAGGTATTAAGGAGGGCACATATCGCATGGTGCACTGGGTGTTATATGCAAATAAATCATGGAACATTGCATCAAAAACTAGGGATGTACTGTATGGTAACTAATATAACAAAATAAAAATTATTAAAAAAAACAAACAAAATCATTAAGATGGCAATACTCCTCAAATTGATGTACACTTTCAGAGCAAACTCATCAAAATCCAGCTATTCTTTTCAGAAATGAAACAGCTTATTCTAATATTCAAATGGAAATATAAGGGATCAAGATACTCAAAACAATCTTGAAAGGGAAGAATAAATCATATTATCTATATTTCACAATTTCAAAACTTATTACATAACCACAGTAATCAAGACATGTGGTATTGGTCTAAGGATAAACACATAAATCAATGCAATAGAATTGAAAGTCAGAAAAAGAATCTTAAAATTTATGGTCAATTGATTTTATACAAGTTCGCCAAGACAATTTAATGGAGGAAGAACAGACTTTTCAAGAACTAGAGTTGAGACAATTGGATATCCACAAATAAAAGGATGGAGTTGGACCACTCTTTTATACCATACACAAAAATTCATTCAAAATGGAAGAACTAAATGTAAGAACTAAATGTAAGAACTGAAACTAAACTCTTTGAAGAAAATACAGAATAAATATATATATATAGAGAGAGAGAGAGACAGAGAGACAGAGAGACAGAGAGAGAGAGATTTCTCCAAGAAAAATATACAAATAGCAAATGAACACATGGAGGATGATCAACATCATTAGTCATCAGGGAAATGTAATCAAAACCACAATGAGATACAATTTGATACCCACTGGGATGGTTATAGTAATAAAAAAGACAGGTTATAACAAGTGATGGTGAGGATGTGGAAAAACTGGGATGCTCCTCTTGCAGCTTCTATAGAAAACAGTGTGACAGTTCCTCAAAATGGTAAGCATAGAGCTAACTTATGACCCAGCAATTCTCTCTCTAGGTATATATCCAAGAGAATTGATAATATTTGTCCACTCGAAAACTTATTCACAAATATTATAGCAGGATTATTCATGATAGTCAAAAAGTAAAAACAAATGTCCATCAAATGTTGAATAAGCATAAAATACATTCAAAGAATTAGATATTCTTTACAATAAAAAGAAATGAAATAATGTTAACATGCAACAAGGTGAATGACCTTGAAGACATCACGCTGAGTGAAAGTAGTTAGTGACAGAAGACCACATAGTATATGATTCCATGCATATAAAATGTCTAAAATAGGCAGATCTATAGACACAGAAAGTAGATTAGTGGTTGCTAGTGCTGAGATGTGAGTGATTGTTAATGGGCATGGGGTTTTGGGAGGGGTGATTAAATGTTCTAAACTTACATTGTGGTGTGGTTAAACAACACTGTGAATGTAATAAAAAACATTGAATTGTACAATTTCTATTGGCGAATTTTATGGTATGTGATTTATAGATATTTAAAAATGTCTTAAAAAAAACTAAGGTAAATAATACTACCTTGGAACATTGTAACAAGAAAAGCAAACTACTTTGGGGATTTATTCTTTAACATTAGCTGTCTTTACTTAAATTTTTTTTAAGTTAAAAAGGTGCTTAAAAATAATCTATTGTAATTTCCTATTTTCATAATAAGAAAACCAAGGCCTAGAGGGATTACTTAACTTGCACAAAATATTTTTTTATTATCAGCACAGAAACTTACTTGAATTCAAAATCATATGGTTATATTTAGAATAATATAATAGAGCAAATATCATGGCTCTGAAACAGTTCTAAAGATGTCATTCTTTTGAAGTAAAAAAAAAAAAACATAGTAAGAATGTATAAGGAAGCAAAAACATAAAAAACAAGCTTGTTGAGTATTGAGAGTTGTTACGAGAGGAACACACTAAGATAATGTAACAGAGCCCAAATTGTAAAACATGCAGCAAAGAGTTCTCTTGCTTTATCAACTCCTGGAAAATAAATCAGTAACCTCTATAATGCAAGAATACCACCACTTGGTTAACAGGACAAACTTCCTGAGGGACACAGATAGCAATTGACTATACTACCCCCTTTTCTAACTCCTTTCCTCACACCAATTTCTTTTCTTTAAGATAGGTTTCATCCTGTTGAAAAATATTTGTTTTTATTTGTAAAGTGAAGGAAATAATATCCTGATTGAAGTATGAAATGATGTAGTTGAATGTACTCAGGGATCAAACTTCTGAGACAGGTTAATCAGCTAGTTAACAGAGAACATCAGTGGCTTGCAAAGAAAAAAAATAAAATCAGAGAATACATGTTTGCTAAATAGGTTAAAAAATAAGCAACTAAAAATGGGTTAAAATCCTAGGGTTTACTGGGACCTAGGCGATCACAAGCAGACAGGTGACCTTTGACCCATTTACTTGCGGAGTGAGCTATAAGGATGCTCTAAGGTCAAGTTTGGTTTTCAATAGTGTCCACAGCCAAGGGGTAAACTCAGAGAGTCTCCTCCTCTCATAGAAACTGGAAGATGCAGGAAAAGTCTTTCTTTGAGGAACCGTTTGCACCATCACCCTGCAGACCTAGTGGGCTTCACTGTCCGGAAGGACTGGGCTTTTTGTGGTGGTGGCAGTCTTGTTCTAACCCCAGATCCTTAGCCATGAGCGTTGCTCCAAATCCACCTTAATAGTTATTAGTGGATGGAACTCCATTCCCTCACCCCAAGTACAGGATTCTAAGTATCATTTGACCAACACCATCCTGAAATCGAATTTAGGATTTTAGCCAACAGCTTTGGGTCAAGCCCTAACCCGATTCCAAGATTCATAGCTTCAGCAGTTCCAATCATTCTGGTAGCTAACAGCATGTTGTTGTAGATCTTTGCAGTCAACCTGGTCCCTACAGCTCCACAATACACCACACTGGATCACATGCACCCCAGCAACTCTTGGGCAGCAGCAAATTTATCTTTGACTCCTCCCACCATAAATGTGAGGTTCCCAGATGGAACAGCTCCCACACCACCAGAAACAGGGGCATCCATGAAAACTGTTCCCATTTTCTCAACTTTTTTGGCCAATTCTTCTGAAATTGCAGGATCAATGGTACTGGAATCTATTAATAGTGAGCCTTTCTTCACTTTTTTTTAGAATTTCATTTGCTCCGGAATGACCTTCTGTTACATTGATACTGGTAAGCAACGTTGTAATAATTCTGTCAGTTTTTTCAGCTATATCTGCTGAGGAATACACTACCTGTTCACTCACATCTTAAAACTCTTTGTATGCATCAGAGAACACATCATAAATAATGAATGAATAGCAGGAGATTTTTTTTGCCATTGAATTCTCCATGTTGCTCTGTCAAATGAATCCAACTGAAATCTTAGAAGCCATTGACCTAGGACATACCACTGCAAGGCTGGTCACTGCCAGGCTCTGCCGGTGGCTCCAATACTGGAGTCTAGAGACAGTTCCACGGAGAGGAGCCATAAGGGCCTGGCATGCTCCCCTAGGCCTGCCTCCCCATGGTAACCTCCCCGCTCCTGGCTTGCCCACTCACTGATTACACAAGCTATTAAAGGCAATCTAGTAGCAAAGCCTACTCATATCATCATGTAGATTAAATTCCATAAAGCCATTTGCAATCTACAAAGTGTTATATCAATATATGATATATATTAATATTATGTTATGTTATATATAATGATAAAACAGAATGTTTTATTATTACTTATGACTTCACTAGAGAGATGTTTAACTTGTTTAATATTTATCATTTTGAAAGAGAATAAATTATGGCATATGAATTGATAAAATTTCAATTTATATTCCTCTGATCCCCTACTGTTTGCCTCCTGTATCTACTGTGAACTTTTTCTAGTGTTTGGAGAGTTTCTTGGTAGCAACTTTGGGAATAGAGTATTATTTGATCATTTTAAACTATATTTTTAGAAGGAAATAAACTCGCTCTGGGTTTAAGATAATATAAAAATCAAAATCAATAGAGAATATATTAGTCTGGGATTGGTTTTGAAAGTTCTCATATGGATCAGGGGGTCAGAGCAGTGAATTGAGTCTCCTCTCCTTAATGGGTTTTCCCTTATATTATTTAAAGTACTCAAAGAGAATTAATCCTTGTTGTGGAGAACATTAAAGGAACGGATCAATTTTTTCCTCAAAGGAGTTTTCAAATAACCCATATGACCTTTGACTTTTTGATTGTTCAAATCTTAAGATATCTTAGTGTGTCTCTTGAGGTTTCTTTTTTTTCTTGTTCTTTTTCAATATTTGTGTTAGGCGTTGGTTTCTGCCTGGGGCAAGAACCTAATAGAGGAGAAATAGTAATGTTTTAAAAGCACAAGAATCTAATATGCATTTTTAAATTAAACTTTTAAGAAGCTATTTTTTCTCCTTAAACAAAGATGAATCTAGGGAGAAAATTTGAAGGACTTGAAAATTACAAAAATTAAACTTTTATAAATATTTCAAAAAAAAAAAGTTTGTATTCAAGTCTCTATTTGACCACAATAACGATCACTTTCCCTATTTCCCTGAAGAGATTTTTCGTCAATTTTGCTTTATTTAATCAAGGAAATACATGTGCATTCTTACAAATATGGACATATTCCTGCTCAAATCACTTTTCTAGCACTCATAAAAAAAATATTATTTCATTAAATCATCTGTCTAGGTGTTTTTTCCATATTAAGAAAAAAAATCCTCTAGTTAATTGAAACTTGACCAAACCTATTTATCCCGCTTTTAGAAAGATTACTAAGGAATTTAATGTCAGATTTTTATTTCCAATCATAACTGAAAGGTAATCTCAGTTTTTCAGTTCGATATTATTTAACTTCCAGTATTATTTTATTTTGCTTACTCTATATCCATGATGTCAGAGTGTAGAGTTTTGAGACAATCAAGTACAATTTGAAAAATGACAAGTCACATGGGGTTAACAGAGATTTTTGACAACATTTTTGAGTGATTCCTTTTCTCACTAAAGGTAACTTTAAAAAAGGGATAAAATTATTGAAATGACATAGCCCTTCTCAAAAATTATTTTTGAAATATTATATTTTCATACTTCTTTAAAAAAATCCAAATGTGCTCATATGGAAATAGCAAAATTCTATTATTTTTACTTAAGATCCAATTCATTAATCCCTTTGTGCCAGGAAATACTACTGTACCTATGCCACCTGCGGGACAGCCTGACTCAAAAGTCAGATCAATTTTTTTTTATTGTAAACTTCCTTCTTTCTTGGGAAAACACACATAATATTTCATTATTATCCTTTTGAAGTCTTTATGATCTGCAGTGATGTCCACTTTCATTTCTGATATTAGTTATTTGTGTCCTGTATTTTCTCAAACAGTTTGGCCAGAGGCAAATTAATTATATGAATTATGTCAGTTTGGGTCCTCCTAAGAGCAAACACCAAGATGGGATTTGTTGCTCAAAGGATTTACTACGGAAATGCCTGCAAAAGGTAAAAGCGGGGGAGGGGACAGAAACCAGCTGGGAAAACCTCCTGACCACATTGTAAATTTGACAGCTGTGAAAAGAGGGGAGAAAAAAAAAAAGAAGATTTGGATGAGGAAGATCCTCTGACACAGCATGGTTCTGAGAAAGTTTTGACCATAACAATGGGTTTCTGCATTAGAGAAATCCTGTGTTAGAAATGGGCCAAGACTGATCCCCCGGTTGCGCGCCTTGTCTTTGAGTGTTTCCTGAGTGAATACCTACAAGTGGGGCTAAGACCATCAGTCAATGATACTCTTTACATGAAGTTTCTCTTGAAAGGGATCCAAGCAGAACACTTCACAGGTGTCATAATCTATAGCTTGCATGAAAAACATACACATATTCATGCAACTTTTCCATGGATCCTGTGAATCTCTCTTCCCAAGAAGAAGCTGAGCAGAGTGAAGTTAGTGGAATAAATTACAGCCCCTATACCAGTTGGTCTTGGGGCCCCAGTGATACCACATTTTTTAATTCCTACTGCATTCTGATTTCCCTTCACCCTCATCTATCAGGCTGGCAAGTCTTTGTGGCTTCCCAGGTGGCACGACTCCGATTCCTGCTCCCCCTGGTCATCATACTGCCTTCTTGGGCCAGGTTACTGTGCATGTTCATTTACCGTTATAAACAGGCAAGGGGAAACCAGGAAGCATCCAGGCAGATAACTTGTGTTTTATATTTCCCTTAGTTTCCATTTGCAAAACCAGTGCAACCTCCTTCTGTTGATCAGGGCCAATTACTCTTTCTGAGATAGTGATTCTTTTCTCACCTGCTGTTCCTGGAAAACTAGAAGTCCAAACTTTCCTGCAGTGGTGATATCTTTCAGTTCGAAAAATCATTGCAGTATTCTTTAGAAAGAGGGTGACCTCTTTGTGGACTAAAATCGCTAAACCCCAGAGTTTTGGGTCAAGAAGCAAAAAGTCCTCAGTGGGTCATGAAGAGTGATGGTATCCAGGGCCACTCTTGTTTCCACTGATCAATACTTGATCCTGTGTATTCTTCCTATGGGGGAAAACAGCTCCATATAGAGGTCTCCGATTTAATGTATATACTGCATCCTGAAGAATAATATACATTCTCTGAGAGCATTGCTTCTAAATTGTTGCTTTAGCTGTGCCTTCATTAGGCTAATCCAGTGCTCAGTGAGGTGGTTGTTCTGTAGAGAGCATGGTCATGGAACCACCTCCACACCTCCTTATCTATGAATTTGGTCCAGAGCACTGAATGCTCTATTATGTGCGATTTCATACCTGTGGATCAGGTCTTTTGTAAACACCGGATGTCAATACTTGCTGACGCTCTGCAGACAGATTAGAAAACCCATATCCAGAGTAGGTATCTTTCTCTGTGAGGAAAAAAAAAACAAACCACTGAGCCTTATAGGATGAAAGGGTCCCAATTTAATCAATTTGTCACCAATGGGCTTTTGGTCTCCTTGAGAAATAGAACCATGGCCCAGGACTCAGTGCAGGTCTCTTTCACTGGCATGTTGGACATTTCGAGGCAGCAGTAGCTAGATAGGTACATAGATAGATAAGTTAGATAGGTAAACCTTGGTAAGTAGAAGTCTATGCTGTTCAGTTCATATGTACCTTCCATCTTCGCTATGGTGGCAAGACTGTTTATGTGCCCATTGCATTGTCCCATGGTGGCTAATAGCAGTGCAAGACCAGTGTCGGTTGTTCAAGTCATTTTGGTTGGTTAATGCCTTTGCCATGGTGGATACTTTCTGGTAGGTATAAATGTGTGTCTGTTCACATGCCTTCAGCCCCAACCCCCTCGTCTTCATTCTTATCATCCTGTTCCTTCCAGACCCCAGACCAACCAGTCTGGCCATATGGGGTGAAACTGTAAATATTATTATTTTTAGTTCTAATGCTAATTCTTCCTGGTCCTCTTTTCTCATATGAACAGAAAAGAACAAATACATTGGACAAATGAACAACTGCATATAATGTACTGGGTCCTTATTAATCTGCTCTAGCAACAATGCAACTTCTAGGAGAAGAGCTGCAATTAGGGCCATGGTTTGGTTGAGTTTGCAGTAGTCTACATTATTCTTAAAAATTCATTGGGTGTTTTATGGGTCAAATGAAATTTTAAATGTAAACATGTAGGGATCACCAGTCCTGTATCCTTTAGCTTCTTAATGATAGCTCTAATCTCTGTCGTTCTCTTCATCCTGGGAGATATATGTTTATATATATATTTTTTTATTAAATATTTACTTATTTATTTTTAAATACTTTATTTATTTGTTTTGAGAGAGGGAGTAAGAGCAGGGGGAGGAGCAGAGGGAGAGAGAAAATCTCAAGTAGACTCTGTGCTGAGCATGGAGCCAAAATCTTTGGAAACATCTACCTACCCTATATTTCAAGCTGTCTGGTATTCCCACTTGGATCCCTGACCTTAGCATAGTAGACCTGACCAATCTGAGGATTTTAATGTCTCCATATCTCTGCAGTTCTATCAGATCTTCAGTTGTCTATGGAACTGTATCTGCTTTTCCACTGCAGGAGATAAGGCCCACTTTATAAGCTGCCAACGAAACCCTTTGGCTTTCATGCTTAGCCTTTTATTACTTGTTTAGTGCACTCATTTCTCATTACAGAGGGTGTCAGTTACGACTGTACTGTTTGTGAAAGCACTGCTTTTCCTGTATCTTTTAAATGTCTGAATCACTGCATCAGTGAGGGCATTGGCCTTCCACCTGTACATTTCTCCAAGTTAGAAGCTGTGAAATCTTCAGCAGTTGGGCCATTAGTGCCAGAAACTGCCAATACTACATATAAAATTTTGTATGGGTCCTCTTTGCCAGCCAGCCAGAGAGAGAGCCAAGTCCCAAACTTCTATCTTACACCTCATTTTCTTGCAGGACTGAAGGTATTGCCTATGCTGAATGGGAATAGCTATGCAAAAGATTTATCGAAGAGAATGGTCCTGAAAGATAAAGGAAGAGGGAGCAGGAGAAGTTATTTAACTTTCAAAATTTATTAAAACCAGATATATGGCCACCACATGATCTGTATTGGTAATACAACGTTTGCTCTTGAAAGAGTAATTATTATGCTCTTTTTAGATACAATGTTCTATAAATATCAGGTAAGTCAAGTTACTTGGGAGTGTTTAAATTTTCTGTCTTACTGGTTTTATTCTTGTTGTTCTATAAACTGCTTAGAGAAGAATGTTAAAATCCTACCTATTATAAAAATCTACTGTACTCAGATTAGAATTCAAATCCATCATTGTCAAAGGCAGAAATCAGAAAAATAAATACAACAAAACATGTTAATAATATTAAAATTTAATATAGTATAGAAATTAATAATATAGGAGCTAAAATGTACAATACATGCATCAAAGGTAAAATTTCAGAAATAAATATCTAAAACAAAGCCAAGCCCAGCTCTTAAAAATCATAGGAAGTTTGACATTCATTAACTCTATTCTTCTATACACTTTTCTTCTTAATGTAGTATAAGCTATCACTTTTTAGGACGGTGCCTTATTTAAAATTACTTAAAGCATACACAAATGTTCTCATAGAGAGGAAATAGAAAAATAATTTCCTCTAACAGAAGACATCAGTGTGAAACTAAGAATGATTTTAAGAGAAAGATAAGGTGGTCTTGAAATCGCAAAAAAAATATTTTAGTGGTTTATGTTAACATTATCAAAGCAGTTAGACACTGACTTATTTTATTACTTTCAGGGAGGGAACATTTCCTGTCTATAGCACAATGTCTGATGTCTAATATACCATCCCTGTGAACCATCAGGATGACTATTGTAACATTTACAAATCTTACATTTTTGACCTTTTAAGCTAACCTAGATTTTTGTCTAGGGGCCTATAGAATAAATGTTAAGTATAGGTTTATGCAAATATGCACATTAGTTGGCAAGTTAAATGTGAAAATGATGCTTTGAGGGTGGAAAAAGACAAAATCAAAGAAGATATGATAAAAATTGATCAAGTTCATAAAATTGGATATACTTACTTTAGTTTTGTTATTGTTTTCAGGGTTAACCTGAGAATTATTATCATGTGACTAAATATAGATAATATCGGCAAATGTTAATACCTGAGAATACTTTATTTTATTAAGTTTGTGCTCAGTTTTTAATTGAAGAATGTATATTCTTCAATAGCAACATTAACTTTCATTTTACATCTAAAGAAATAAAGCAATAGGTAATGTTTTGGAATATTAGCTCCTTGCAGTAATTCAGTACATCAAGCAAATATCAAAGTTAAAGACTTTTTTTTCTACAGCAACATTCTATGTTGTATCTTTGTAGATGGAACAATGTTCAGAAAATTATATATACTTTTATCATCAGTTTCATAAAGAAAAATGATTAATATTGAAATAATTGAAGAAATAAAAATCAATGAGAATAATAAAATCTTAGCTACTTTTTGCATTCCTAATTACATTTTGGAATTTTTACTATAAATAATTATGTAAGAATACCGATAAAAATATTTCAAACTTTTGAAAACATTAGTGCTCAAAGAGAAGTTTTATTTATTCCCTTTTAATGCTCATCTGAGTTTTTTTTCTGCCAAAAATCCATAGATGTTTGGATGTTTTATTAAAGGGCAAATCCAAACAGGAGAAGAAGAAAAGTGATGTTTGACTGGATTGGAGGCATATTTAGATCAAGAGAAATTAAATTCCTCATATGGTGTTGACACCACCTCCCTCTGAAAAACTTAAATTACACTTAAAAAAATGTATGGCTCTTATTGAATGTAAATAATAGCCAGTTTGATTTTTCATTGTAATATAATGTAAACTAGGGGAGCCTGGGTGGCTCAGTTGTTAGGCGTCTGCCTTCCACTCCAGACGTCATCCTGGCGTTCTGGGATCGAGCCCCACGTCGGGCTCCTCCACTGGGAGCCTGCTTCTTCCTCTCCCACTCCCCTGCTTGTGTTCCCTCTCTCACTGGCTGTCTCTCTCTCTGTAGAACGAATAAATAAAATCTTTAAAAAATTTATATATATAATGGAAACTAAAACCTACAATATCACCAATAGGAATATGGGATATATTATATCTTAACATATGAACATCAATGTTTTTCTCATTGGAGAAGTACTAGGGTAGCATACATGCTTCATTTGGAATAAAAGTAAAGTATTAAGACAAAGAGGGATTTATTCTATGGATTAGGTGGCAGAGAGTTCTATCTGAGCTAAAAATAAACCTTAAATTCTTGGGAGATAATCTGGTGAGAAAAGAATTTTGCATAAAAAATGGTATTCATTTGGCATTTGAAATAGTATTATTTGCTAAATTTATAAGTATGCCATGTATGAGAGTAATAGATATTTCTCTCCTAATATACAGTATATATGTATACGTAATCTGCTCATATTTCATTTCCTTCATAACTAAATTAAGCAACAGAATATTTTATATTGAAATAAATAGAATTTCTCTGGGTTTGTTGCTGTTGTTGAATAGCTGAAAAGTACTAAAATTGAGTTATTTTTAGAAATGAATTCAATTTCCAATACTAAAAACTTTGGAAAAGGTTGCTTTCTGTAAAAAAAATATATATATATTGTTTTTTATCCTAAGTAGTTTTTATTTTGTCAACTATAGTCCGTAGTTAATTTTCCTAACCCTTAACTTGGAGAAAAACTAGTCCCTGTTTGAATTAAGAATGCTGCTGAATAATCTCGATGGAAGTGCCAGTTAATAAGTCATTTCTTGCTGAAGTAGACCATGTAAGGCTTAAAATCTTGTCTTTTGCATGATACATTATCATAAGGTCATGTTCACCTTTTAAAAGATTGATGACGCTACTCTGAAAGACACTAGTGGAGTTAGGTTTAGTTTTATGGCCAAACATTCTGATGTGACTTTCACCCAATCAAACACAGACACAGAGAAATGACTTCAAAATGATATAATGGAAAGACATTTCAAATTTGTGACCTAAAACAGTCACACTGATGCTACTTATGTCATATTTCATATGGAGGAGTTATATGTAAAATCAGTTGGCTCTACGAAAATCATAAATGTATCAAGGATATAATATTCTGATCTATGTTATTCAATTAAGCTTAGCAAGGACTACCTTTCCATTTTCATGACAAAATAAATCAAATAAATGGTACGTGGGAATGCCTGCTTGGTCCATCTCTGCTACAAGTTTATTTGAATCTTTGTTAGTTTTAGAGAGCTCCTTTGGTTGAAAAAGTACCTTTCATAATCATGAACTAATCAGTATCCCTCTTATTTTTATAATTTTAAATTTTGAAGGGGATTACCTGGAAAAAATAAATATCACTTTTAATAATCATGATAGAAATTCTATTATGCAGAGGTATTAATAAGTGAAAAAGCTGAGATAGCATCTTCTTATTAAAATAGCTCACCCTGTCTGCAGCTTTAATATATTCTTTCTCTCCTTGCCATGATTGAAGTTGGCAGTATTAAGACCAATTGTGCATAGGGCCAGCAGAATTAGCGACAGGAGGCAATTAGATTTGACCAGATCAACTGAGAATTTTCATAAATTTTTGTCAGTTTATAATAATGAATAAACCTGTGTGAGCATTCAAAGAAAAATGTTGACACAAGAAAAATATTTACATTTTAATATGCTGGAAATTCCCAATGAAATTATTCATGCCTCATTTCATCTCTTATATTTATTTTTGTATGCAAGATGGAAAAAGCTTCACAAACTAAAAATGCCTGTTGATGTCTCCTGAGAATGGGAACTGGTGATTTCTAACTTTGCTATGGTATTGATTGGTGTTCTGTTGGCAGACTTTATCCTGTCCCTTTTTTTCAGGTGAAGTAATTTTTGACCCAAGTAGAATATATTTTATGAATGTTCAAGTGAAATAATGGAGAAATGCAAATACTGTAACTATATGAATTGTTTTCTTCCACATACCTTATCAAACTCCACCATATTCTATACTTGAAGGGAACAATAGAGTATTTTTTAACATGAAATTTTTGAATTAGCAGACCGAAAAAAGAATCCTTGATGCCTCTTCCTCTCTCTAACCATATGCCTAATCCATCAGTTAGTTCTGTTGCTGAACTCTTAAAATAGAACTCAACAAACTTTTTAGCACCACCTTCACCACTAGCACCAAGTAAAAACCACTATTGTCTCCGGCCAGGACACCACAATACCTATCATCTGGTCTTCTGGCTTCCTGTTTACCAAAATCTCTTTTTTCTTTTCTTTTCTTTTCTTTTCTTTTCTTTTCTTTTCTTTTTTTCTTTTCTTTTCTTTCCTTTTCTTTTCTTTTTTCTTTTCTTTTCTTCCTTCTTTTCTTTTCTTTCTTTTCTTTTCTTTCTTTTTTTTTAAGATTTATTTATTTATTTGAGGGGGGAGGAACAGAAAGAGAGGGAGAGAGAGAATCTCAAGCAGACTCTGTACTGAGCATGGAACTGGACACAGGGCTCAATCTCACAACACTGAGATCATAACTTGAGCTGAAATCAAGAGTCGGACACCTAACTGACTGAGCCACCCAGGCACCCCCCAACTTCACTTTTTAAACGGAAATAGAATTATGTTATCATTCAATGGTCTCCATCCTTTTCCATCTCTTTCTAGAATAGGACTCCAAATCCTTATTCTGTTCTACAAATTCTGTAGCTTGAATCCTGGCTCACCTTAGACCTCCTTTCTTATCAATCTCCCTCTCCATTCCCTTGCTTTTTGCACACAGACTCCCTCTATGTTTCTCGAACACGTCAAGTACACTCCAACATCTAAGCCTCTGTAGTTACTGTCTCCTTTGCTCGCTGCCTTCTTCATACTGGTTTCAGCTCAATTACCACCTTTCCTGAACATACTATCTAAAATGCCAAGCCCAGTCAGTTTTGATTCTTTTAACTTATTTTTTTTAAAGCTGTAACTGATATTTCTTTATATGTGTATCTATTTATCTGCTAACTTTCTGTCTCGTCTTTGGTGAAGAGGGCATTTTTATTCTCTTCTATTGCCCCAATTTCTGCAGCACCCAGACAGTACCTGAAACATAGTGAGTTCTCATATAAAGTCAGTGAACTGAATGAATATGAATGACCAAGATGAGAAATGGTTCAAAGACTTCTGAAAATTGAAGTGTATTGAATAATGTTTTGAATCATTTAGAGATGACATTTCTAAGAGTATAAGTCAGTATTAATCAAGCATATTACAGGGACATCAATTTTGGTGATCCCTTGTTATTCATGCAAAATTTGAGTGCTTAATATTTTATTGCCAATGTGTTTAATTCTGAATTGAAAGGTGTTTTCACAAAATTGTGAACTGCAACATTTAACTGAGCATAGTAAACTCAATATTATTCTCTTATATTTAGTAATGAAACATTAGTATTTTCAATAATTTAGTCCTAAAAATACATTAAGTTTCAGGGATATATGTTGTTCCTTGGAGCTATTCAAAATGAAAGTAAGTGTACTCACCACTGTCTTATAACTGTTAGAATTCTGTGCTTTTCATTTAAAAGTACATGAAAAAATAATGTAAGTTAAAGCAAATTCCTAAAATTGTGGTAAAAAATACAAATTAGTAACTAGATGTGCAAAATTAATGTTGTCATACAAAATTGTTAGATAACACATCTTGTATGACAAACTAATGTTCTGCTCATTTAAATATGAATATTTCCTAGGAAAATAAAAGTAAAATTCTTACCAGCTGCTGATTAAATAACTTCTTTTCTTTGCATTTTTATACATATTTTTGGACAAAAGCATCCCTGAAATTTTTTACATTTTTATTAAAAACTTAACATATTCTGAAAACCTAAAGGAAAATGTTTGGTTTATTGCTGTACATGTGTTTTGTTATACATAAAACATTTACTACCTTGATAAAGGATTACACTGATAAGGTATTATATTGTCTTACATAATACACTTAAGAGAATCCTTGAATATTCATTTTATGCATATGGTTATGATTTCCAGATAATTCTGTTGTCTTTAAACACTCCTGTTCCTTCAGCACTCTGACCACAGTTTTTTTTTAATCAAGGATAAGAATGACTTATCATCTCTAATCAGCACTCATAACTAAACAAATATTGAAACTACATTTTTATACTTTGTAACTGGTTCAAAAATTATCTAAAAGACAAATCTAATCTGAGCAGCAGATTTTAAAAGATCTGCAGTGCTGGCATGCTATGAGAAATCATGAACATATTACACACTAAATGTCAAGAAACAAATAACTGATACTATCAACTAGATCAGTGAAGCACTTGCTGAGCCCTGAACATGCTGGGGAGTTATCAGAGAAAAAGATTACTTACTCTCAATAAAATTTAATACTTGTTTTATATAATTTTTTACTTTCTCTTCAGAATGCATATGTAAATTTAAGAATGCTATCCAGATTATATTTTTAAATTTTTAATTGAATTTTGTTTTTATGTACGTGTATAGTGTCTCAGACTTCGTGATCACATATAGTAACATCTAAAGTCTAAAATGGGCAGTGGTGGGAATCCAAAACAATTATTTTAAATCAGAGTCTGAGATGTAGTGAGTCAGGTAACGACATTAATAAGAGTGATATTATCCTGTTGGTTTTCTATGACCGTATAAGAATAACTCAGTTTTCTACAAGTCCCAGAGTGGAGAAATTTATTTAGGATTACTTAGTTATCGATCAGCTATGGAATCAGGGGTTTTTGATAACTTTGACATTTTGCCAGTTACTAGTTACTAACAATTTAGGTAATAATGATACAACCCTAATATTTTGAATTATACATTTCTGGATTTCCCAGGTTAGACAATAAAATAATAGACCTAAGGGGACACTGTTTTTTGACAAAACCTGAAATGAGTCTCATTATCACACTTAACTTCAATATGTTTACATGAATAACAAAGATTAATAAGACATATTATGCTCCATTTGTATTTAGTAAATATGGGACCAGTCGAGATGAAAAATAAAATGTGCATTATTTTCCAAGGATTTTTATTTTCATTACAACATTGATAGGAAAAACAAATACTCCTTTATTTTCACTTAAGAAAAAAAGGTTTCCTTTTTCTGCTCACCCAGTTTTTTAATTGAACATCATTTAAAATGATGTTTAAAAATATATCTCCATATAAGGAAACCTTGGAAAACAATGAAACACATTTTTTTCAGTTTGTATTCTATTCAGATCAGGGTCATTTGCCTAACTTCATTTAGATTCAAGGCATAAAAAGTACAATATAACTTTGCCCATAAAAGGAATACATATTTCAACTTTTTGGATAAATATTTAAAAGCATTTATGGAGACACAGGCTCAGTATCAGAATTACTAAAATATTTACTCAAAGTTAATGGAAAAGCTTTAAAAATATGATGTATATTTAAAATATGGCATATATAAATATATATAAATCCCTATAGACATTTGGCTCCTTAAAAATATTTATATTTATATTATTTCATTTTGAAGAGAAAAAATTGTTCATTTAGAATCAAATATTCATTGTGTCTATATGACAGAAGATCTATGCCAGGC